>NW_026086830.1:0-11369 GCF_022539395.1 Myiozetetes cayanensis
GGGGTCCCCAAATCCAGATAGGGGTCCCCAAATCCGGGTGGGGGTCCCCAAATCCATATGAGGGTCCCCAAATCCGGGTGGGGGTCCCCAAATCTGGGTTGGGGTCCCCAAATCCATGGGGGTCCCCAAATCCAGGGTGGGGTCCCCAAATCCTGGGTGTGGAGGTCCCCAAAGTCCACGGGGGTCCCCAAATCCAGTGCTGGGGGTCCCCAAATCTGTCGTGGGGGTCCCCAAATCCCGAGGTTTGGGGGGGTCACAGGGTCCAGGGGGGGTCCCCAAATCCTGGTGGGGGGTCCCCAAATCCGGGTGAGGGTCCCCAAATCCTCGTGGGGGTCCCCAAATCCTGGGGGTGGAGGTGTCACAGAGTCCAGGGGGGGTCCCCAAATCTGGGTGGGGGTCCCCAAATCCGTGAGGGGGGTTGTCACAGAGTCCAGGGGGGGTCCCCAAATTTGCGTGGGGGTCCCAGAATCTGAGGTTTGGGGGGGTCACAAAGTCCAGAAGGTCCCCAAATCCGTGAGGGGAAGGGGGTCACAGAGTCCAATGAGGGTCCCCAAATCCGGGTGGGGGTCCCCAAATCTGCGTGGGGGTCCCCAAATCCCGAGGTTTGGGGGGTCACAGAGTCCAGGGGGTCCCCAAATCCAGATGAGGGTCCCCAAATCCTCGTGGGGGTCCCCAAATCCGTGGTCTGGGGGGGTCACAGAGTCCAGGGGTCCCCAAAACCAGGTGGGGGTCCCCAAATCCGAGGTTTGGGGGGGTGACAGAGTCCAGGGGGTCCTCAAATCTGTGAGGGGGGGGTCACAGGGTCCAGGGGGTCCCCAAATCCGGGTGGGGGTCCCCAAATCTGGGTAGGGGTCCCCAAATCCGTGAGGGGGGGGGGGTCACAGAGTCCAGGGGGTCCCCAAATCCTCGTGGGGGTCCCCAAATCCCGAGGTTGGGGGGGTCACCGAGTCCAGGGGGTCCCCAAATCCGAGGTTTGGGGGGGTCACAGAGTCCAATGAGGGTCCCCAAATCTGGGTGGGGGTCCCAGAATCTGAGGTTTGGGGGGGTGACAGAGTGCAGAAGTTCCCCAAATCCTTGAGGGGAAGGGGGTCACAGAGTCCAGGGGGTGTCCCCAAATCCGGGTGGGGGTCCCCAAATCTGGGTAGGGGTCCCCAAATCCAGATGGGGGTCCCCAAATCTGGGTAGGGGTCCCCAAATCCTCGTGGGGGTCCCCAAATCCGTGGTCTGGGGGGGTCACAGAGTCCAGGGGGTCCCCAAATCCTTGAGGGGAAGGGGGTCACAGAGTCCAGGGGGGGTCCCCAAATCCAGGTGGGGGTCCCCAAATCCAGATGAGGGTCCCCAAATCTGGGGTGGGGGGTCCCCAAATCTGGGTAGGGGTCCCCAAATCCTCGTGGGGGTCCCCAAATCCCGAGGTTTGGGGGGGTCACCGAGTCCAGGAGGTCCCCAAATCCGTGAGGGGGGGGGTCACAGAGTCCAAGGGGTCCCCAAATCTGGGTGTGGGGGTCCCCAAATCTGCCTGGGGGTCCCTGAATCCGAGGTTTGGGGGGGTCACAGAGTCCAGGGGGTCCCCAAATCCAGATGAGGGTCCCCAAATCCTCGTGGGGGTCCCCAAATCCGAGGTTTGGGGGGTCACAGAGTCCAGGGGGTCCCCAAAACCGGGTGGGGGTCCCCAAATCTGAGGTTTTTGGGGGTCACTTCCTGCGGGCGGGGCCGCTGTGGCGCCGCTCGGGGTCCCTGCGGGGCAGCCCCTCGAGGTCCCTGCGGGGCAGCCCCTCGTCCGTGGACGACGTGGGGAGGGGGCCCTGGGACCACCGGGCCAGCTCTGCGTGCTCCTCAACGCTGCTCGACAGCGCCTGCAGCCAGCCCTGCATCTCATCCTGTCAGGGACCCCAAAATATGCAAAATACACCCCAAAATATCCAAAAATATCCAAAATACACCCCAAAATATCCATAACACCCCCCAAAATACCCCTCAGACACCCCCACTGCTCGACAGCGCCTGCAGCCAGCCCTGCATCTCATCCTGGAGAAAACACCCCAAAATATCCCAAAATATCCATAATACACCCCAAAATATCCAAAATACACCCCAAAATATCCATAATACACCCCAAAATATCCATAACACACCCCAAAATATCCCAAAATATCCATAATACACCCCAAAATACCCCTCAAACACCCCCACTGCTCGACAGGGCCTGCAGCCAGCCCTGCATCTCATCCTGCCAGGGACCCCAAAACATCCAAAATAGCCATAACATCCAAAATATCCATAACACACCCCAAAATATCCATAACACCCCCCAAAATACCCCTCAGACACCCCCACTGCTCCACAGCGCCTGCAGCCAGCCCTGCATCTCATCCTGGAGAAAACCCCAAAATATCCATAATACACCCCAAAATATCCATAATACACCCCAAAATATCCATAACACACCCCAAAATACCCCTCAGACACCCCCACTGCTCGACAGGGCCTGCAGCCAGCCCTGCATCTCATCCTGTCAGGGACCCCAAAACAGAACCATCTTCAGACCCCAAAAATCATCATCAGACCAAAAAAAAATCCTCAGACCCCAAAACCACCATAAAACCACCCAAAACCATCATCAACCCCCAAAGCCATCATCAACCCACCCCAAACCATCATCAATCCAAACAACCTTCTTCAGACCCCAAAACCATCATCAGACCCCAAAACCATCATCAACTCACCCCAAACCATCATCAACCCCCCCAAAAATCATCATCAGACCCCAAAACCACCATCAATCCATCCCAAATCACCAACCCACCCAAAACCATCATCAACCCACCCCCAACCATTGTCAACCCAACCAGAACCTTCTTAAGACCCCAAAAACCATCATCAGATCACAAAACCACCATCAACCCATCCCAAAAAACATCAACCCATCCCAAAAAACATCATCAACCCATCCCAAAACCACCATCAACTTCCCAAAACCATCATCAGATCCCCAAACCATCATCAACCCAACCAGAACCGTCATCAACCCACCCCAAACCATCATTAGACCCCAAAACCATCATTAGAGCCCCAAACCATCACAAAGCCACCCCAAAACCATCATCAACCCACCCAAAACCATCATCAACACCCCAAAACCATCATCAACCCAAACAGAAGCTTCTTCAGACCCCCAAACCATCATCAGATCCCAAAACCATCATCAACCCACCCCAAAACCATCCTCAGATCTCAAAACCACCAACAACCCAAAACCGTCATCAACCCCCCAAAATCATCATCAGACCTCAAAATCATCCTCAGACCCCAAAACCATCCTCAGACCCCAAAATCATCATCAACTCACCCCAAACCATCATCAGACCCCAAACCATCATCAACCCCCCCAAAACCACCATCATCAGACCCCAAAACCACCATCAATCCATCCCAAATCACCAACCCATCCCAAACCATCATCAGCCCACCCCAAACCATCGTCAACCCAACCAGAACCTTCTTCAGACCCCAAAAACCATCATCAACCCATCCCAAAAACCACCATCAACCCATCCCAAAAAACATCAACCCATCCCAAAAAACATCATCAACCCATCCCAAAACCACCATCAACTTCCCAAAAACCATCATCAGATCCCAAAACCACCATCAACCCACCCCAAACCATCATTGGACCCCAAAACCATCATCAGATCCCAAAACCACCATCAACCACCCCAAAACCACCCTCAACCCATCCCAAACCATCATCAGACCCCAAAACCATCATCAACCCCAAAAACCATCATCAACCCCCCCCAAACCCCCTGAACCCCCAAAAGCCCCCTGGACCCACCTCGTCCTTGGCCTGCAGGAGGAATTCGCTGCCGTCGCTCGTCCTAAAACAGAGGACCCTCCAGATTTGAGGCTGGGGGTGCTCTGGGGGTCTGGAGATGGTTTTGGGGTCTGGGATGTTTTGGGGTCTGGGAGTGCTTTGGGGTCTGGGGTGGCTTGGGGGTCTGGGGATGGTTTTGGGGTCTGGGGTGCTCCGGGGGTCTGGGGTGCTCTGGGAGTCTGGGAGTGGTTTTGGGGTCTGGGAGTGGTTTGGGATGGGTTGATGATGGTTTGGATGGGTTGATGATGGTTTTGGGGTCTGACGATGGTTTTGGGTAGGTTGATGATGATTTGGGGTGGGTTGTTGATGGTTTTGGGATCTGGGGATGGTTTTGGGGTCTGGGGGTGCTTTGGGGGTGGTTTTGGGGGCTGGGGGTGGTTTTGGGGTCTGAGATGGTTTTGGTGGTCTGAGGATGGTTTGGGTGGGTCTGATGATGGTTTTGGGATCTGGGAGATGCTTTGGGGTGGGTTGATGATGGTTTTGGGTCTGGGGATGCTTTTGGGGGGTCTGGGGGTGGTTTTGGGGTCTGGAAATGGCTTGGGATGGGTTGATGATGGTTTGGGATGGGTTGATGATGTTTTAGGGGTCTGGTGATGGTTTTGGGTGGGTTGATGATGGTTTTGGGGTCTGGGGGTGGTTTTGGGGGGTCTGGGGATGGTTTTGGGGTCTGAAGATGGTTCTGGTTGGGTTGATGATGGTTTTGGGGGTTGATGATGGTTTTGGGGTCTGGGGATGCGTTTGGGGGGTCTGGGGGTGGTTTTGGGGGTTTAATGATGGTTTGAGGGTCTGAGGATGGTTTTTGGGGTCTGAAGAAGGTTCTGGTTGGGTTGATGATGGTTTTGGGTGGGTTGATGATGGTTTTGGGGTTTTTTTTGATGTTTTTGAGGGTTCTGATGACAGATTTTGGGGCTGATGATGGTTTTGAGGGTTCTGATGACGATTTTGGGTAGGTTTTTGATGGTTTTGAGGGTTCTGATGACAGACTCTGGGGCAGCTGATGGGTTTTGGGTTCTGCTGAGGGTTTTGGGGCCACCTACTTGAGCTTGAAGACGTTCTTCTTCTTCTTGCTGGCCACGTGGCCAGTTTTGGGGGGCTGATGATGGTTTGGGGTGGGATGATGATGGTTTTGGGTTGTGTTTTGATGATTTTGAGGGTTCTGATGATGATTTTGATGGTTCTGATGACGATTTTGGGTAGGTTCTTGACGGTTTTGAGGGTTCTGATGACAGACTCTGGGGCAGCTGATGGGTTTTGGGTTCTGCTGAGGGTTTTGGGGCCACCTACTTGAGCTTGAAGACGTTCTTCTTCTTCTTGTAGTCGCTGGCCACGTGGCTGGTGGCCCCGTGGAGGCTCAGCAGGGGCTCCCCGCCGTGGGTGGCCCCGGCCGCGTGGCCTTTGGCGTCCTTGTAGAAGCCCAGGTCGCCCTTGGCCAGGACGCAGTAGAGGTTCACCCACGACCTGGGGGGTGGGGGGGAAAAATGGGGGGTTTTTTGGGGGGTTTTGGGGGGTTTTGGGGACATGGAGGCTGGGGGGAGGGGCGGTGACCCGGCCTCGAAGGGTTGGGCACAGCCCCAGGTCTTGGGGGACCCCCAGTCCTTGGTGGACCCCTAATTATTGATGGACACCTAGTTATTGGTGGACCCCCAATTATTGATGGACACCCAATTATTGATGGACCCCAATCATTGATGGACCTTCAATTATTGATGGACCCCTAATTATTGATGGACCCCCAATCATTGATGGACATCTAATTATTGATGGACCCCTTATTATTGATGGACCCCCAATTATTGATGGACCCCTAATTATTGATGGACACCTAATTATTGATGGACACCTAATTATTGATGGACCCCCAATTATTGATGGACCCCTAATTATTGATGGACACCTAATTATTGATGGACCCCCAATTGTTGATGGACCCTCAAACCTTGATGGACCCTCAAAAGGTTAGACCCCCAACCCTTGGTGGACCCCCAATCATTGATGGACCCTCAAGCTTTGGGGAACTCAATCATTGATAGACCCCCAGTCACTGGTGGACCCCCAATCATTGATGGACCCCCAATCATTGATGGACCCCCAATCATTGATGGATCCCCAATTATTGATGGATCCCCAATCATTGATGGACCCCCAATCATTGATGGACCCTCAAACCCTGATGGACCCCCAACCCTTGATGGACCCCCAATCACTGATGGACCCCCAACCCTTGATGGACCCCCAACCCTTGATGGACCCCCAACCCTTGATGGACCCCCAATTATTGATGGACCCCCAACCTTGGGGAACCCAAATCTTGATGGACCCCCAACCCTTGATGGACCCCCAAACCTTGAGAAACCCAAATCATTGATGGACCCCCAATCATTGATGGACCCTCAGCCCTTGGGGAACCCAATTAACACCCTCCCCCACCCCCAAACCCCTCCTACTCCCCCCAACCCCCTCTGAACCCCACAAACCCCTCCCCCACCCCCAAACCCTCCCCCAACCACCCCCCAAACCTCACAAACCCCCGTCCCCACCCCCAACCCCCTTTCCCCTTCCCCACCCCTCAACCCCTCGTTTCCCTCCTCTCCAACCCCCAAGCCCCCTGAACCCCCAAACCCCTCCCCTCTGCCCCCAAACCCCCAACCTCCCCCAACCCCCAAAACCCCTCCAAACCCCTCCCACCCCTACAAACCCCTCCCCACCCCCAACCCCTTTTCCCCCCAACTACCCCCAATCTCCCCTTTTCCCCCTTCCCCACTCCAAATCCCCCAAAACCCCTAAACCCCCCCAAAAACCCCAACCCCTCCAAACCCCTCTAAACCCCTCCCCACCCTCCAAACCCCAATCCCAAATCCCCGACCTGTTGGATGCCTTTTGGGCCCGTCCAGCCTCGTGCTTCCTCAGCAGGAACCCCTCGTGGGTCACCGTGTGCGTGGGGGCGGCGGGGAGGGGCAGTGCTGCCGACCCTCCCCTCCCCTGGGCGAGGGCCGAGCAGGACCTTCGGGGTTCGCTGCCCCCGAGTCTTTGGGGCGGGGTCGCCGCCGGGGTTTGGGGCGGTCCCAGGCCCGGGGTCGATCCAGGCGGGGGTCCGGTCCAGGAGAGCTTCGGGACCTGCGGGGAGGCGGCCGGGGAGTCCTGGGCTGGGGGAGGGGAGACCACGTTTGGGGGTTAGGGAGGTCGGGAGGGTGTAGAGGGGTGGGAGGGCGTGGGGGCGTGGGGTGGAGAATCCCGGTCCCAGAATCCCAGTCCCAGTCCTGTGGCTGGGGGACACATGGGGGGTTAGTGGGGGTCGGGGGCTCGGGAGGGGTCGTAGAGGGGTGGGAGGGGCGTGGGGGCGTGGAAATCCAGTCCCAGAATTCCCAGTCCCGATCCCGGGGTTGTGCGGGGTGGGGGTCCCGATCCTGGGGCTGGGGGGACACGGGGAGGTTCTGGGGTCGAGGGGGCGTAGAGGGGGTGGGAGGGGGCGTGGGGGGAACCACGGGGGTCGTGGGGTCGGGATGGGGCAGGAAGTCCGGTCCTGGGGCTGGGGGGGTGGGGAGTCCCGATCCGAGGCTGGGGGGACACATGGGGGGATTATGGGGGTCGGGGGTCTGGAAGGGTCGTAGAGGGGTGGGAGGGGTCAGGAGGGGTCGTGGGGTTTGGGGCGGTCCGGGCCTGGGTCGATCCGGACGGGGGTCGGTCGGGAGAGCTTCGGGACCCGCGGGGAGGCGGCCGGGGAGTCCGGGGCTGGGGGAGGGGAGACACGTTTGGGGGTTAGGGGGTCGTGGGGAGTGTAGAGGGGGTGGGAGGGGCGTGGGGGGCGTGGGGGGCGGAGAAATCCGGTCCCAGAATCCCCAGTCCCGATCCCGGGGCTATGGGGGGAGCACATGGGGGGCTATGGGGGTCGTGGGGGGTCGTAGAGGGGTGGGGAGGGCGTGGGGGGTGTGGGGGTGGAGAAATCCTGGTCCCAGAATCCCCAGTCCCGATCCCAGGGCTGGGGGGCATGGGGGGTTCTGGGGTCGAGGGGGTCGTAGAGGGGTGGGAAGGGGCGTGGACACCAGGGGGGCGTGGGGAGGCACCACGGGGGTCGTGGAGAGTGGGAGGGGGCGTGGGGGTGGAGGAATCCCGGTCCCAGAATCCCCAGTCCCGATCCCGCGGGTTGTGCAGGGTGGGGGTCCCGATCCCGGGGCTGGGGGGACATGGGGGTTCGGGGGTCGAGGGGGGTCGGGGGGTCGTAGAGAGGGTGGGAGGGCGTGGACATCAGGGGGGCTGGGGGGACACCACGGGGGTCGTGGAGGGGGTGGGAGGGCGTGGGGGTGGGAAATCCGGTCCCAGAATCCCCAGTCCCGGTCCTGTGGCTGAGGGGGACATAGGGGGTTATCGGGGTCGGGAGGGGGCGTAGAGGGGTGGGAGGGGGCGTGGGGGGCGTGGGGGGTGGAAATCCCGGTCCCAGAATCCCCAGTCCCAGTCCCGATCCCGGGATTGTGGGGGTGGGGAGTCCCGGTCCCGGGGCTGGGGAGGCACATGGGGGGTTCTGGGGGGTCGAGGGGGCTCTGGGGGTCGTGGAGGGGGTGGGAGGGGCGTGGGGTTCCAATGGGACACCGAGGGGACACCAAGAGGACACTGGGGGGACACCAAGAGGGTTCCAAGGGGACACCAAGAGGGGACATCAAGAGGGTTCCAAGGGGGTTCCAAGAGGACACTGAGGGGGACACTGAGGGGACACCACGAGGGACACCAAGAGGGTTCCAAGGGGACACCAGGGGGACACCAAAGTGACACCAGGGGACACCAGGGGACACCAAGGGGACAGCAGGGCACACCAGGGGACAGCAGGGCACACCAGGGGACAGCAGGGGACACCAAGGTGACACCAGGGGACACCAAGGTGACACCAGGGGACAGCAAGGTGACACCAGGGGACAGCAGGGCACACCAGGGGACACCAGGGGACACCAAGGTGACACCAGGGGACAGCAGGGGCCACTCCCATCGCTCACCGAGGCCTGGCCGGGCCCTGCCGCCTCCTTCTCCTGCAGCTGCTCCACGATGTCGGCCAGGGTGGCTTTGCTGCTGATGGGGGGGACATTTCAGGGTCACCCCTGCCCTGTCATCACCCCCTCCGCCATCACCCCCCATTGTCCCCCACTGTCACCCTTCCATCAACCCCTGATCCATCACCCCCCATTGTCCCCCACCCCTCACCCTCTGCCTTGCTGCTGATGGGGGGGGACATTTGGGGTCACCCTGCCCTGTCACCAACCCCTGACCCCCAAAGCCCCCATTGTCCCCCCACCGTCCCCTTTCCATCAACCCCGACCCCCAAAGCCCCCATTGTCCCCCACCGTCCCTTTCCATCAACCCCCTGACCCCCAAAGCCCCATTGACCCCCACCGTCCCCTTTCCATCAACCCCTGACCCCCATCACCCCCATTGTCCCCCACCCCTCACCTTCTGCCCTTGCTGCTGATGGGGGGACATTTCAGTCACCCCGCCCTGTCATCAACTACTTGAAGCCCCCATTGACCCCCTCCACCATCCCCTTTCCATCAACCCCCATTCCAGCTCATTGTCCCCTGCCCCCTCACCCCTGCCCTTGCTGCTGATGAGGGGACATTTGGGGTCACCCCGCCCTGTCACCAGCCCCGACACCCCATCCCCCATTGACCCCTCATCATCCACCCGCCCCTCCCACCCCCTGCCCTTGCTGCTGATGGGGGACATTTGAGTCACCCCGCCCTGTCATCAACCCCCTGACCCCCCAAAGCCCCCATCGTCCCCCATCCCCCTCACCCTCTGCCCTGCTGCTGATGGGGGACATTTGAGTCACCCCGCCCTGTTATCAACCCCTGACCCCCAAAGCCCCCCATGGTCCCCCCGACCCTCCTGACCCTCTGCCATTGTCCCCCCATGGTCCCCCACCCCTCTCACCCTCTGCCCTTCCACCAACCCTCCTGACCCCCATTGTCCCCCTCTGACCCCCATGTCCTCCCCCACCCTCCTCCCTTCCACCGCCCCTGACCCTCCATTGACCATCTGACCCCCCAGTGACCCCCATCTCCCCTGCCCCTCTCACCCTGCTCCCTTCCCGTTGTGGCACCGGCCTCCTCCAGCGGCCCCCGACCCCCATTGACCCCGGCCCTCCGTGGCCCCTGACCCCTATTGGCCTCCATTGACCCCCGTTGACCCCCTGACCCCTCCGTGACCCGCTGACCCCTCCCATGACCCCTCCATTTGACCCCTGAGCCCCTCCATTGACCCTCTGACCCCTCCATTGACCCCTCCATTGGCCCCTGACCCCTCCATTGACCCCTCCATTGACCCCGACCCTCCAGTTGACCCCCCATGACCCCCTCGACCCCTCCGCCTCGCCAGCCCCCGACCCTCTCCAGTGACCACAGCCCATGACCCCCCATTGACCCCCCCGGCCCCTCCATTGACCACCCGTAGACCCCCACCTTCCCGCCCTCCTCACGCCTGCTCTCTTCCCGTTGTGCCGCGCCGGCCCTCCAGTGACCCCCCTGAGCCCCCATTGACCCCCCGGCCCCTCATTGCCCGCCCCATCACTGGCCCCTGACCCCCATTGACCCCTCTAACCCCCTATTGGCCCCATCGCCCCCTGCCCTCACCCCGTTCCTTCCCGTCGTGCCGGGTTCCCCTCGGGCTCGCTCGATTCCTGCTGCTCAGGTGTTCGCCCACACACCCCTCACTTCGCCACCCCTGACCCCTCAGTGACTGACCCCCATTGACCCCACTGACCCCCCATCGCCCCCATCTTCCCCTGCCCCTCACCCCCCGCTCCCTTCCTGTCGTGCCGGGATCCCCCCTCGGGCCTCGCTCGATTCCTGCCGCTCCAGGTGTCCCCCCACACCCCTCACCTTCCACCACTCCCCCGACTCCCTGACCCCCATCGCCTGAGCCCCCGATCCCCCCATCGACCCCTGAACCCCCATGTCCCCTCACCCCGCTCCCTTCCGTCGTGCCGGGGTCCCCCCGCTCAGGCTCGATTCCTGCCGCTCAGGCATCACCCCAACCCCCTCACCCTCCCACCACCCCCGACCCCCCCATCGTCCCCCTGACAACCCCCGGCCCAGCCCTCCTGGCCCCCATTGGCCCCCCATCGTCCCCTGACCCCCTCCATTGGCCCCCATCGTCCTGGCCCCCATTGGCCCACCCGAAGAAGCCCCTTGTCTCTCACCCCGCTCCCTTCCGTCGTGCCCAGGGGTCACCCTCCAGGCTCAACCAGTTTTACTGCCGCTCCAGGTGTGCCCCCTAAACCCCCCTCACCCTTCTGCCGCCCTGACCCCCCATCGACCCCTGAACCCCTCCATGTCCCCTCACCCCGCTCCCTTCCCGTCGTACCGGGAGTCCCCACTCAGGCTTGCTCGGTTCCTGCCGCTCCAGGCACTGCGCCCGCCACGCTCCTTCTCCCCTCTCCCCCTCCCCTCCTGGGGCCCCTCCTCGGCTCAGGGGTTGCAGAGGGTCCCGAGGCTCCCCGGCAGTGTCGGGGCAG
>NW_026086831.1:0-11412 GCF_022539395.1 Myiozetetes cayanensis
TCCCGACCCTGAGTGTGACCCCGATCCCGACTCCTGACCCCGAATGTGACCCCGATCCCGACTCCTGGCCCCGAATGTGACCCCGATCCCGCTCCCGACCCCGAACGTGACCCCGATCCCGCTCCCGATCCCGAATGTGACCCCGATCCCAATCCTGACCCTGAATGTGACCCCGATCTCGCTCCTGACCCCGAATGTGACCCCAATCCCACTCCTGACCCTGAATGTGACCCTGCTCCTGACCCCAAATGTGACCCTGCTCCTGACCCTGAATGTGACCCCAACCCTGCTCCTGACCCCGAATCTGACCCCGATCCCGCTCCTGACCCCGAATGTGACCCCAATCCCAATCCTGACCCTGAATGTGACCCCAATCCCAATCCTGACCCCAAATGCGACCCCAATTCTGCTCCTGATCCCGAATGTGACCCCAATCCCACTCCTGACCCCGAATGTGACCCCAATCCCAATCCTGACCCCGAACATGACCCCGATCCCAATCCCGCCCCTCTCCCGCCGCAGGAGCACGCGCTGGCGCTGACGGAGCTGCCGGGGACGGTGCCCGGGGCCGAGGCGGCCGTGAAGCGCCTGGAGGAGGCGCTGGTGGCCATGGAGGCGGGGGCCGAGCGTGTCCGGGCGCTCTCCGACACCGGCCGGAGGCTCCTGGGCGAGGGCGGCGTCCACGCCGAGAAGGTGCGGGAGACGGTGGAGTCGGTGGAGAGCAGGTGAGGGGAGCCCAGCTCTGCCCTCCCAGTCCTTCCCAGTCCATCCCACCCCATCCCACTCCATCCTTGTCCTTCCCAGTCCTTCCCAGTCCATCCCACTCCATCCTTGTCCTTCCCAGTCCTTCCCAGTCCTTCCCACCCCATCCTCGTCCTTCCCAGTCCTTCCCACCCCGTCCCAGTCCATCCCATCCATCCCATCCCATTGCATTCCTTTCAGCCCATCCCACCCATCCTACTCCAGTTCCCATCCCCATCCCATCCCATCCCATCCCATCCATCCCAGCACTGGGAATCCGGTCTCTCACCCCCCGGCCCCGGCACAGGCACCAGAAGAACCGGGAATCGGCCCAGGAGCTGCTGGGGCGGCTGCGGGACAACTGGGAGCTGCAGAAGTTCCTGCAGGATGCGCAGGAGGTGGGACAGGGATCGGGATCGGGGTCAGGATCGGGATCGGGATGGGGTGGGGATGAGGATGGGGACAGGATTAGGATGGGATGCAGCTGAGAACGGGGATGGGGTGGATTGGGATGGGATGGGATGGATTGGGATGGCATGGGGCGGGATGGGGATGAGGAAAGGATGGGACAGGACAGGACAGGGTCCAGATCCATCCTCCCATCCCATTCCCATTCCCGTTCCCGTTCCCAGCTGACCCTGTGGCTCAACGAGAAGCTGCCGGTGGCGCGGGACGTGTCCTACGAGGGCACGAGGGACCTGCAGGGCAAGTGGCAGAAGCACCAGGCCTTCGTGGCCGAGCTGGCGGCCAACCGGGGCTGGCTGGAGGCCCTGGAGAAGGTGGGAATGGGGGAAAGGGGGATCTGGGAATGGGGAGGATTCCATGGGTCCAACCTTGGGATTTATGGGACAACCTCGACAGCTCCACGATTCTGGGGGGTTTGTGGGGTTTTTGGGTCCAGCCCTGATGATCCTGAGGTTCTGGGGCTCCAACCTTAACCGTTCCATAAATCTTTGGGTCCAGCCTCGATGGTTCCACGGGCTCAGCCTCAATGATCCCACAGTTCCTTGGCTCCAGGGTGCCAAGTGTAGGAGTACACCTGGGGTGTCTCTCTGACCCCATGTCCCGTGTCCCTGTGTTCCTCTGACCCTGTATCCCTGTATTCTTGTATCCCCATATCCCCATGTCCCTGTATCCCTGTGTCCCACAGGATGGGCAGCAGCTGGCAGGGTCCCATCCATCCATCTCAGGGCAGGTGACAGCCCTGCTGGGGGCCCTGCGGGTGCTGTGGGAAGCCATGGTGCCCATATCCCTGTATCCCTGTGTCCCTGTGTCCCCATATCCCTGTGTCCCACAGGATGGGCAGCAGCTGGCAGGGTCCCGTCCGTCCCTCTCAGGGCAGGTGACAGCCCCGCTGGGGGCCCTGCGGGCGCTCTGGGCGCAGGTGGAGGCCATGGTGCCCCATATCCCTGTGTCCCTGTATCCCTGTGTTCCTATATCCCTGTGTCCCTGTGTCCCTGTGTCCCACAGGATGGGCAGCAGCTGGCAGGGTCCCGTCCGTCCCTCTCGGGGCAGGTGACAGCCCCGCGACCCTGGGCGGGCGCTCTGGGCGCAGGTGGAGGCGGCGGCCGGGGCCAAGGGCCGGGGGCTGGCGGAGGCGGCGCGGGCCGAGCGCTGTGCCCAGACCTGCGCCGGGCTCCGCTCGTGGCTCTCGGGGGTCCGGGCCCAGCTCCGCTCCGGCCACTGCGGCCAGGACCTGACCAGCGTGGGGGTCCTGCTGACCCGGCACCAGGTGAGGCCACGGGGGGCACAGGGAGGGCATGGGGGGCACCAGGTGAGGGCACAGGGGGCACGGGGAGGGCATGGGGGGCACAGGGAGGGCATGGGGGCACAGGGAGGGCATGGGGAGGGCATGGGGGGCACAGGGAGGGCACGGGGAGGGCACGGGGGGCACAGGGAGGGCTGTGGAGGGGAAAGGGAGGCAGGGCTTGGGGGGCAAGGTTTGGGGTGTAGGTTTGGGGTGCAGGGAAGAGGTGCAGGTTTGAGGTGTAGGTTTGGGGTGTCAGTTGGGGTGCAGGTTTGGGGTGCAGTTGGGGTGCAGGTTTGGGGTGTCAGTTGGGGTGCAGGTTTGAGGTGTAGGTTTGGGGTGTCAGTTGGGGTGCAGGTTTGGGGTGCAGTGATGAGGTGCAGGTTTGGGGTGCAGGGATGAGGTGCAGGTTTGGGCTGCAGGGATGAGGGTGCAGGGATGAGGTGCAGGTTTGTGGTGCAGGGATGAGGTGCAGGTTTGGGCTGCAGGGATGAGGGTGCAGGGATGAGGTGCAGGTTTGGGGTGCAGGGATGAGGTGCAGGTTTGGGGTGCAGGGATGAGGTGCAGGTTGGGGGTGCAGGTTTGGGATGTCAGTTGGGATGCAGGGATGAGGTGCAGGTTTGGGATGCAGGGATGAGGTGCAGGTTCAGGGTGCAGGTTTGGGGTGCAGGGATGAGGTGCAGGTTCAGGGTGCAGGTTCAGGGTGCAGGGATGAGGTGCAGGTTTGGGGTGTCAGTTGGGATGCAGGTTCAGGGTGCAGAGATAAGGTGCAGGTTTGGGGTGTCAGTTGGGGTGCAGGTTCAAGGTGCAGGTTCAGGGTGCAGGGATGAGGTGCAGGTTTGGGGTGCAGGTTTGTGGTGCAGGGATGAGGTGCAGGTTCGGGGTGCAGGGATTGGGTTGCAGGTTTGGGATGCAGGGATGAGGTGCAGGTTCAGGGTGCAGGTTTGGGATGCAGGGATGAGGTGCAGGTTCAGGGTGCAGGTTTGGGATGCAGGGATGAGGTGCAGGTTCAGGGTGCAGGTTTGTGATGCAGGGATGAGGTGCAGGTTCAGGGTGCAGGGATTGGGTTGCAGGTTTGGGGTGCAGGTTCAGGGTGCAGGTTCAGGGTGCAGGTTTGGGATGCAGGGATGAGGTGCAGGTTCAGGGTGCAGGTTCAGGGTGCAGGGATGAGGTGCAGGTTCAGGGTGCAGGTTCAGGGTGCAGGGATGAGGTGCAGGTTCAGGGTGCAGGTTTGTGGTGCAGGGATGAGGTGCAGATTCGGGGTGCAGGTTTGGGGTGCAGGGATGAGGTGCAGGTTCAGGGTGCAGGTTCAGGGTGCAGGGATGAGGTGCAGGTTCAGGGGTCCCCCAGATGTCCCCGACCCCCCCTGTCCCCCCCAGCTGCTGGAGACGCAGGCGGCGCTGCGGGAGCAGGAGGTGGAGGCGCTGCGAGCCCAGGCCGGGGGGCTCAGCCCGGGGCAGCCCCGCACCGGGGCGGTGCAGGCGCAGGTGCAGGACCTGGAGCGGCAGTTCCGGGGAGCTGCGAGGCCGCTGCGGGAGCGCGGCAGGAGCCTCGCGGCCACCAAGGAGCTGCTCCAGTTCCGCAGGGACCTGGAGGACGAGCTCGTGAGTGGGGGTCTGGCACTGACCCCTGGGGTCCTGAGCCCCCACCCTGACCTCCCACCCCTGAGCCCCCACCCCCAAGCCGTCGGTGGGTCGCTGTCCCCAGCCCCAGCCCCGGCCACCTTGATGTCCCCGTGACTGTGGGGTCCCCACACGTGTCCCCCAGCTGCATGCCAGGGCCTGGCCTGACCCCCAGTGACCTCCAATGACCTCCAGTGGTCTCCAATGACCCTAGGTGACCCCAATGACCCCCAGTGATCTCAATGACCCCAGCGTGACCCCAGTGACCCCAGTGGTCTCCAACGACCCCTGGTGCCCCGGTGACCCCACTGCCCCCAGTGTCCCCCAGCTGTGGGTGCAGGAGCGCCAGGCCTTGGCCACCTCCGCGGACCACGGAAGGACCTGCCCCTGGTGCAGCTGCTGCTCCAGAAGAGCGAGGTGGGCTGGGGGGTCCCCAGATCCCAGGGGGCCCTCCCATGGCCCCCCAGTGCATTCCCTGTCCCCCCCTGACCCTACTGTCCCCCTGACCCCATTGCTTCCCCCTGACCCCGCTGTGCCCCCGCAGACGCTGCAGAAGGAGCTGCAGGGCCGCGAGCGCCGCGTGGCCGAGCTGCTGGAGCGGGGTCCCAGCGGCCGGGGTCCCCGGGGAGGGGGTCCCCCGTCGGGGGCGGCCCGGGGGGTCCCGGCCCTGCGCGAGGCGTGGCGGGAGCTGCGGGCGCAGGTGACGCGCGGCAGCGGCGCCTCGAGGCCGCCTTGGCCGCCCAGCGCTTCTCGGGGACGCGGCGGCCGCCGAGGCCTTGGCTGGGCGAGCGGGAGCTGCACGTGCTGGCCCAGGACAAGGCCAAGGTGGGACAGAACCCCGGGACCCCCCTTCCAGCCCCCTGGGACCCACCCCTCGGGCTGAGCCTGTGCCTCCAGGGCGAGCCGGGCGCCCAGGCCATGCTGAGCCGGCACCTGGGGCTGGAGCAGGAGCTGCGCGACTACGGCCGCACCGTGGAGCTGCTGCTGCAGCAGGGCCGGGACATGGCGGCCTCGGGACACCCCGACAGGTGGGGACACCCGGGGGATACCCCCGGGCCTGTCCTGTCAGCCCCGGAATTCCCCTGCGTCCCCCTCTGTGCCCCCATCCGTCACCCCTCGAGGTCTCTGCATCCTTGGGCATTTCCCATCCCCGTGTCCCTCTGTCCGTCACCCCTCGGGGGCTGCGTGTCCCCCCCGGGTGACCCTGCCATGCCCATGTCCCCCCTGGGTGACGCTGCCCTTCCAATGTCCCCTGGGTGACCCTGCCTGCCCGTGTCCCCCCTGGGTGACACTGCCATGCCCATGTCCCCTGGGTGACACTGCCCTTCCCGTGTCCCCCCCGGGTGACGCTGCCGTGCCCGTGTCCCCTGCGTGACGCTGTCGTGCCCGTGTCCCCCGGGTGACGCTGCCCTTCCCATGTCCCCCCTGGGTGACGCTGCCCTTCCAATGTCCCCTGGGTGACCCTGCCTGCCCGTGTCCCCCCTGGGTGACACTGCCCTGCCCGTGTCCCCCCTGGGTGACGTTGCCCTACTCGTGTCCCCTGGGTGACCCTGCCATGCCCGTGTCCCCCCTGGGTGACACTGCTGTGCCCGTGTCCCCCGTGTGACACTGCCCTGTCTGTGTCCCCTGGGTGACACTGCCTGCCCATGTCCCCCCTGGGTGACGCTGCCATTCCCGTGTCCCCTGGGTGACTCTGCCGTGCCCGTGTCCCCCGAGTGACGCTGCCCTTCCCATGTCCCCTGGGTGACGCTGCCCTGCCCGTGTCCTGTGGGTGACACTGCCATGCCCGTGTCCCCTGGGTGACACTGCCCTTCCCGTGTCCCCCCTGGGTGACGCTGCCCTGCCCATGTCCCCCGGGTGACACTGCCATATCCATGTCCCCCTTGGTGATGCTGCCCTTCCCATGTCCCCTGGGTGACCCTACCATGCCCATGTCCCCTGGGTGACCCTACCATGCCCGTTTTCCCCCCGGTGACAGCGACAGGCTCCGTGCCCGGGCGGCCCAGGTGCAGCGCCTGTACACGGGGCTGTGCCACCTGGCCGGGGAGCGCCGGGCCGCCCTGCAGGGCCACCACCGGCTGTGCCAGCTGCGCCGGGACATGGACGACCTGGAGCAGTGGATCGCCGAGAGGGAGGTGGTGGCGGCGTCGCGGGAGCTGGGCCAGGACTACGAGCACGTCACGGTGAGGGGACAGGGGGACGGTGACCTGAGAGGGGGCAGGGGGATGGTGACACTGTGGGTGTCCCCTGTGTCCCCTGTCCCCTGTAAACCCCTGTCCCCTGTTCCCCCCTGACCCCAGGCTGTCCCCCTGTCCCCCTGACCACAGCCTGTCCCCTGTCCCCTGTGTCACCTGTGTCCCCTGTCCCCCTGACCACAGCCTGTCCCCTGTCCCCCCTACCATGGCCTGTCCCCTGTCCCCCCTGACTGTGCCTGTCCCCTGTCCCCCGTGCCCCCTGACCGTGCCTGTCCCCCGTCCCCCCTGACTGTGCCTGTCCCCTGTCCCCTCTCCCCCCTGACCGTGCCTGTCCCCGCAGCTGCTGCGTGACAAGTTCCGGGAGTTCTCCCGGGACACGGGCGGGCTGGGGCAGGAGCGGGTGGACGCGGCCAACGCGGCGGCGGCGGCGCTGATCGCCGGGGCCACCCGAGCGCGCGCGGCGGTGGCGCAGTGGCAGGCGGGGCTCAACGAGGCCTGGGCCGAGCTGCTGGAGCTCGTGGCCACGCGGGCGCAGGAGCTGGCGGCCGCCCACGACCTGCAGCGGTTCCGGCGCGACGCGCGCCAGGTCCTGGAGCACCTGAGGGACAAGGAGCGCCAGGTGCCCGAGGAGCTGGGCCGGGACCTGCGCGCCGCGGAGGGGCTGGAGCGGCAGCACCGCGCCTTCGAGCACGGCGTGCAGGCCCTCAGTGCCCAGGTGAGGGATGGGGGGACAGGGGGACAGGGAGACAGGGGGACGGAGGGACAGGGGGGACAGGGGACAGGGGAGGGGCACAGGGACAGGGAGGGACAAGGGGGACAGGGAGGGACAGGGAGGGACAGGGGGGACAGGGACCTGGGGCTGGGATGGTGTCACTGCCTTCGAGCACGACGTGCAGGCCCTCAGCGCCCAGGTGAGGGACAGGCAGGACGGGTGGGGACAGGAAAGGACCCGTGGGGACAGGGGAGGGAGGCTGTTCGGTGGGGCACTGAGCAGGATGTGTCCCATGTCCCCTGTCCCTGTCCCAGGTGTCCCACGTGCAGGAGGCCGCAACCTGTTTGTCCAATGTCCCCTGTCCCATATCCCATATCCCATGTCCCCTATCCCAGGTGTCCCAGGTTCAGGAGGCCGCAGCCTGTCCCATATCCCATATTCCCTATGCCATATCCCATATTCCCTATCCCAGGTGTCCCAGGTTCAGGAGGCCGCAGCCCGCCTGGCCGGGGCGTACGCGGGCCCGCGGGCGGAGGAGCCGCGGGCGCAGGAGCGCTTGGTAGCGCGGCCTGGGCCGAGGCTCCGCGAGCGCCGCCAGCGCAGCGCCTCCTCGGGGACACCGTGGAGCAGTTCCGGTTCCTCCGCGCCGCCCGCGACCTCCGGCTCTGGATGGACGGGATGCACCTGCAGCTCCAGGCCCGGGAGCGCCCCAGGTGAGCGGGGACAGCTCGGGGACAGCTCGGGGACAATTTGGGGACACCACCAGGACAGCTCGGGGACAGCTTGGGGACAGTTTGGGGACAGCTCGGGGACAGTTCAGGGACAGCTCGGGGACAGCTTGGGGACAGCACCGGGACACCTTGGGAACACCAGGGGGACAGCTCGGGGACAGCTTGGGGACAGCTCGGGGACAGCTCAGGGACAGTTTGGGGACAGCACAGGGACAGCTCGGGGACAGCACAGGGACAGCACAGGGACAGCTTGGGGACACCAGGGGGACAGCACAGGGACAGCCCGGGGACATCACGGGGACAGCTCAGGGACAGTTTGGGGACAGCATGGGGACAGCTCGGGGACACCAGGGGGTCAGCACGGGGACAGCTCGGGGACACCGCAGTGACCCCAGCACAGGGGTGTGACCCTGGCCAAGGTGGAGGTGCAGGTCGGGGTCATGTGGGGTCAAGGGGTCTCACGGGGTCACACCACAGTGGCACCATCCCTGTCCCTGTCCCTGTCCCTGTCCCTGTCCCTGTTCCTGTCCCTGTCCCAGGGATGTCACAGCGGCCGAGCTGCTGATCCAGCAGCACCAGGGGCTCTGGGGGGGGTTGGTGAGGGCTGGGGTCACTCAGGGTCACTCAGGGTCACTCAGGGTGACCCCCCATGTCCCTGTCCCAGGGATGTCACAGCAGCCGAGCTGCTGATCCAGCAGCACCAGGGGCTCTGGGGGGGTGGTTCTCAGGGCTGGGGTCACTCAGGGTCACTCAGGGTCACTCAGGGTGACCCCTGTCCCTGTCCCAGGGATGTCACCGCGGCCGAGCTGCTGATCCAGCAGCACCAGGGGCTCCGGGCGCGAGCTGGACGCGCATGCGGCTCCTTCGAGTCGTGCGTGGCCGCGGGGACGGCGCTGCTGGAGCGCGCGGCCACCACGAGCCCGACAAGGTACCCCCGGACACCCTGTGCCCTCTGTCCCTCTGTGCCCCCTGTGCCCTCAGTCCCCCCCCGGTCCCCCTGACCCCGGTTCCCCCAGCTGTCCCAGGAACTCAGTCGAGCTCCAGGAGCGGCGCCGGGACATCGGGAAGCGCTGGCAGGACAAGCTGGAGTGGCTGCAGACCGGTGAGATATGGGGGACCCTGCACCCTGGGGACCCTGGGACCCCCCAAAATCACCCCTGTCCCCCTGGGACCCCCTGGGACCCCCCATAACCACCCCTGTCCCCCTGGGATCCCCTGGGATCCCCCAGTGCCGGAGGTGCTGGTGTTTGGACGGGGGTGCAGACTGGGGGTCTCCGTGCCCCAAGTGGCAGATGGGGGTCAGGGGTCACAGATGGGGGTCAGGGGTGACACATGGAGGGTCAGGGGTCACAGATGGGGGTCAGGGGTGACCCATGGAGTGTCCCCTCCCCGTGTGACCCCCCGTCCCCACAGTGCTGGAGGTGCTCAGGTGTTCGGATGGGGGTGCAGACTGGGGTCTCTGTGCCCCGAGGGGGGTCACGGGATGACACATGGAGGGTCAGGGTGGCAGATGGGGGGTCAGGGGGTGGCAGATGGGGTCAGGGGTGACACATGGGGGGTCAGGGGTGACCCATGGAGTGTCCCCTCCCCGGTGACCTCCCGTCCCTGCAGTGCTGGAGGTGCTGGTGTTTGGATGGGGGTGCAGACTGGGGGTCTCTGTGCCCCGAGGGGGGGTCAGGGGTGACAGATGGGGGTCGGGGGTGGCAGATGGGGGTCAGGGGTCACAGATGGAGTGTCCTCCCGGTGACTCCAGTCCCGCAGTGCTGGAGGTGCTGGTGTTTGGATGGGGTGCAGACTGGGGTCTCTGTGCCCCGAGGGGGGGTCAGGGATGACACATGGAGGGTCAGGGGTCACAGATGGGGGGGCAGGGGTCACAGATAGGGGTCAGGGGTCACAGATTGAGTGTCCCCTCCCCGTGTGACCCCCCATCCCCGCAGTGCTGGAGGTGCTGGTGTTCGCCAGCGATGCCGCTCACCGGCCGAGGCCTGGCTGGCGGTCCCGGGAGCTCCCTGGCCCGCGCCCCCGAGCTGGGCTCCCAGCCTGGCCGAGGCCGAGACCCTCCTCAAGCGCCACCAGAGCTTCCAGAAGGCGGCGGCCGCCTGGGAAGAGAGATTCGCTGCCCTGGGGAGGCTCACCACGGTCAGGGGACATGGGGGCTCACCACGGTCAGGGGGCACGAGGGGACATGGGGGCTCACCACGGTCAGGGGGCTCACCATGGTCAGGGGGCACAGAGGCATGGGGGCTCACCACGGTCAGGGGGCATGGGGGACATGGGGGCTCACCACGGTCAGGGGGACATGGGGGACATGGGGGCTCATCACAGTCGAGGGGGCATGGGGGGACATGGGGGCTCACCACGGTCAGGGGGCACTGAGGGGACATGGGGGCTCATCACGGTCAGGGGGCTCACCACGGTCAGGGGGCATGGGGGACACAGGGCTGCAGGGGAAGGGGGCAGGGGGCACACGGGTGACATGGGGAGGGGGACAGGTGGGGACACGGGGAGAGGAGAAGGGGGAGGGGTCTCTATGACACTGAGGGGACACGGGGCAGGGAGAGCGACATGGGGGCTCAGGTCACCTCAGGGCCAGGTCACTCCCATTCCAGGGAGTCCCCAGGGCCCTCAGTGCTGGGGGTCCCCATGTCACCTCCAGGGCGTTCCTGTGTCCCTTTAACACTGGGGGTCCTCTGGATCTGGGGTGTCCCTGAGCCCCCTGTGCCCCCCTGGATTGGGGTGTCCCTGAACCCCCTGACCCCCTGGATCTGGGGTGTCCCTGAGCCCCCCTGTGCCCCCCTGGATTTGGGGTGTCCCTGAACCCCCCGTGCCCCCTGGATTTGGGGTGTCCTCGAGCCCCCACGATCCCCGACCCTCTGGATCTGGGGTGTCCCTGAGCCCCCCTGGATTTAGGGGTCCCTGAGCCCCCGACTCTCGGATTTTGGGTGTCCCTGAACCCCTGTGCCCCCTGGATTTGGGGTGTCCCTGAGCCCCCTCAGCCCCCTGGATTTGGGGTGTCCCTGAGCCCCTGTGCCCCCTGGATTTGGGGTGTCCCTGAGCCCCCTGTGCCCCCCTGATTTGGGGTGTCCCTGAGCCCTCCCCTGTGCCCCCTGTGTCCCCCTGGATCTGGGGTGTCCCTGAGCCCCCGACCCCCTGGATCTGGGGTGTCCCTGAGCCCCCTCTGACCCTCTCTGGATTTGGGGTGTCTCCGAGCCCCCCGGCCCCTGGATTTGGGGTGTCCCTGAGTCCCCTGGCCCCCAACCCCTGGATCTGAGGTGTCCCTGATCCCCCTTGGCCTCTGTGCCCCCCAGCTGGAGGAGAAGGAGCGGCGCCGGCGGGAGGAGGGAGGAGGAGGAGCTGAGGAAGCAGCAGCAGCCGCCCCCATGGCCCCCCTGGCAGAGGCTGAGTCTGGGGGGCCCCCTGGGCAGAGACCCCCCAAGAGCCAGGACGGAGAGGGGTGGGAGGCACCGAGGTGAGGGGAGGGAGTGGTGGGGGTTGGGGAGGGGACAGTGAGGTTTGGGAGGGTTTGGGGGCACATCCAGGTCTGGGGGACAGGGAGGGGATGATCAGGGTCTGGGGGGAATTGAGGGGGACCTGAGGGCAACACTGAGGTTTTGGGAGGGTTTGAAAGGGGGTCCTGGGGGCCCCTGAGGATTTGGGGTGGGGA
>NW_026086832.1:0-11327 GCF_022539395.1 Myiozetetes cayanensis
TTTTAGAAAGCAAGGGCTGGCCTGTGCTGGAGCTGTTCCCCTCCAGGAGGGATGGTTAATGGCTGAAGGGAAACGGACCAGCACGGGGTTCTTGCCTAGCCTGTAGAAGATGGTAAGAGGGGAACAGGCAATGGCTAACGGGTTAGGGTCACCCTGGCCGTGCACCCAGAAAGGAGACAGGCAACACAATACTGAACATCCAAACAGCCAAGGCTGACCTGAGTTTATTCAACATGGAGGGTTATTTCAGGGAGAAGGTAGGGAAGGTACTGGAAGGGAGGTGGAGCATGCAAATCCACTTACAAAGATTGGTAGAGGATAAATGCATATGCATAAAGGGATAAGACAGCAACAGGGTATGAACAGGGATTGGCTGAGCTGCTGTGGTGCTACGGACTGTCCAATAGTAGCTGGCACTGGCTCCTCGGCACATAGCCCATGGCAACCACTCGCAACATGGTGACAATTGAGGCTTCAGCTCCACCATGGTTTTATGCTTAAAAGTCACCTACAATACAGACTGTTTTGCCACCACAATTACGTGGTCTATAAGATAAAAACTACAAAACCCATCTCCAACGGTTAATGGCTGTCTTGTGTCTCCTCTGTCCCAAGGCTCAGAAGAAGCCACCGCAGCTGCAGACTCCCAGAGATCTGTCTCCAGTGTTCCATTCCTTTCTCAAGTCTTGCCTGATTCAGAAAGCGAAGCGTCGATGGTCAGCCAGTCAGCTGCTGAAGGTAAAGTGGCTGCAGGTGAAGCAGCTGTCCAGGGATGGGCTTTCCCATCAGCTAAACTCAGAGGCATCAGGTGGCCTCCTCTCCTGCTGAAGTTGAACAATGGCATTATGGGCCATGTTTGCCTGTGATAGCAAGGTCCTGGACATGCAGTTGGAGGTGTAGATGGGGCCCTCCGTCCTACTGATGATTTGTACTGCTGGTAACCAGAGGAATCCCACTGGAGTCTGTGAGAAACTGCTTTTGGAAACTAATGGCTCCTTTCTTTTTTTTTTTTTCCTTTGTCTGCAGCATCAGTTTTTGAAAAAATCCCAGAGTCTTGCCGAGCTGGCTCCTCTGATTGATGCAGCCAGGAGACGCACAACACCAGCACCAGAACCTCTGCTGGCTCCCTGTGTTTCTGGACATGAGGGTAAAGAAGAGCAAGGACAGGAGGAAGTTTTCCAAGCAAAGCCTGAAGGAAAGAAATCAGTAAGTGCCAGATTAGATTAGCAGTGCCTTGAGGGTCATTCAGAGCTGCAAGTTCCTGAGCAGACAGTGCTTGCTCTTTGGGACTGAAGATCGTGAGGGCTGGAGCCCTGCCATGACACGGTGCTTCAGCCCAGCCACTGACACCTGCAAAAGGGGCTTGGAGCTTCCAAGTTTAGTCAGAGTGTCCCTTGCAGCACACATAGGAATAACTATGTTATTAGGAATAACTATTCCTAAACACATAGGAATAACTATGTCCCCTGGGGGTACTTGCCCCTCTGCACGGCCTAGTTCAGAAAATCCATGAAAATTGAACAAGAATTTGGCACTGTGTCAAATTACCCTTTTGGTATTGTGTGTAACTATCCAAGCTTTCAAGGCACAGAATGGTGACTGTCACTGACATTACTGACTGTCCCCAGGGCACTAAAGTGGCACCAGAACCTCTTCAGGCTCCCTCTCTTCCTGGACAAGAACATGAAAAAGAGGAAGTGGACAGTGAAGCTGCAGCTCTTGTTGGAGCAGAGGAGCCTGAAGGAATTAAATCAGTAAGTGCCCAGCCACTGACACCTGGAAAAGGGGCTTTGAAATTCCAACTTTATTTAGAGTGTCCCTTGCAGGACACATAGGAATAACTGTACCCTGGAGGTACTTGCCCCTCCATAGGGTGTAGTTCAGAAAATCCATGAAAATTGAAAAAAAAATTTCCACTGTGTCAAATTACCCTTTTTTAATTGTGTGTAACTATCCAAGCTTTCAAGGCACAGAATGGTGACTGTCACTGACATTACTGACTGTCCCCAGGGCACTAAAGTGGCACCAGAACCTCTTCAGGCTCCCTCTCTTCCTGGACAAGAACATGAAAAAGAGAAAGTGGACCATGAAGCTGTGGCTGTTTTTGGAGCAGAGGAGCCTGAAGGAATTATATCAGTAAGTGCCCAGCCACTGACACCTGGAAAAGAGGTTTTTAACTTCCAAATTTAGTCAGAGTGTCCCTTGCAGGACACATAGGAATAACTGTACCCTGTGGGAATACTTGCCCCTCCACAGGATGTAGTTCAGAAAATCCATGAAAATTGAACAAGAATTTGGCACTGTGTCAAATTACCCTTTTGGTATTGTGTGTAACTATCCAAGCTTTCAAGGCACAGAATGGTGACTGTCACTGACATTACTGACTGTCCCCAGGGCACTAAAGTGGCACCAGAACCTCTTCTGGCTCCCTCTCTTCCTGGACAAGAGGGTGAAGAAGGGGAAGTGGACCATGGAGTTCTTGGAGCAGAGGAGCCTGAAGGAATTATATCAGTAAGTGCCCAGCCACTGACATCTGGAAAAGAGGTTTTTAACTTCCAAGTTTAGTCAGAGCATCCCTTGCAGGACACATAGGAATAACTGTACCCTGGAGGTACTTGCCCCTCCATAGGGTGTAGTTCAGAAAATCCATGGAAATTGAACAAGAATTTGGCACTGTGTCAAATTACCCTTTTGTTATTGTGTGTAATAATAATATAATAATAATAATATCTTCCCCGGATCTTCGCTCGCAAAGACTGGCCATTATTATTGTGTGTAACTATCCAAGCTTTCAAGGCCCAGAATGGTGACTGTCCCTGACATTACTGACTGTCCCCAGGGCACTAAAGTGGCACCAGAACTTCTTCTGGCTTCCTCTCTTCCTGGACAAGAGGGTGAAGAAGAGAAAGTGGACAATGAAGCTGCAGCTGTTGTTGGAGCAGCAGAGCCTGAAGGAATTAAATCAGTAAGTGCCCAGACACTAACAACAGGAAAAAAAGTGGCTTTGAACTTCCAAATTTAGTGAAAGTGTTCACTGTAGGAAAATTAGGAATAACTGTCCCGGGGGGTACTTGGCCCTCTGCAGAGTCTAGTTGAAAAAGCCATGAAAATTGAATAGGAAACTGCCCATGAACTCGTGTACATCCAGTCTTTTGGCCTCATCCATTCCATTTGTGAAGTGGGCAGCAAAAGACAGTTCAAAAGCCCAACATGTGGCCAACGGCATCTTCCCAAGGGTTTGCATTTGAAAGATGATATCAGGGCATCTCTGCAAGCCACCTCTCTGACATTAAACTGATTCTTATGACAGATCCTCCAGAGCTCTTCCATGGCAGGTGCTGCTGCGGCACCACAACCCAAAGAAGTCTCCTTTCCTGACTCTGAATTGCCAAGCACAAGCACTGGCGGAAGAGGCACTGGGAAAACAAGCACTGGGAAGAAAAGCAGTGGGGAAACCAACACTGGGACAAAAGCTCAGACCAGCCAGGACCGACATCCATGCCAAGAAATATTTTCCTCGCTGATCTCAGTACGTAGCTTGTATGTCCTATCTGGTAGAGCAGTCCATGGTATGCATGTCAACTTTAGCTGCACTAAAGGAACAGAGTCTTTGTAGGGCCCTTGGTGCTTTGGAGCTGCCTCTGTTGTTGCTGCTGTTGTTGCTGTTGTTGTTGTTACCAACTGACTACAAAGGGCTCACAGCCCTGGACAGCTTGGCTGCCTTTCTGATCTGCTGGAAGGTGGTATCTCTGTCTCACATGAGCATCTTGCATGTTGTTTCTTTCAGAGGACATTGTAGACGAGAAAAACCCTGCACTGACCTACACTGTACAGCAGCAAATTGGCCATGGGTAAGTCCAATCTCAGCTACTTCTACAAAGCCAAGTCTTTCATAAACACTGCAGGCAGCAGAGATCTGCTCTCTGGGCTGCCTTTCACTCCCAGGGCCTAAACCTCTTCTCCTTTCTCCACTGCTCTGTTTCTAGGTTATTTGGAGTGGTTTATGAAGGAGTTGACAATGCCACAGGAGGACAGGTAAGGACCAGCACCCACGGCAGATTCTGCAGCTCTCTGTGCTTTCCCCTCCGGTGGCAGCTGTGGCCGCAGCTTTGGGTGGCCAGGAGACCTTTGCTGCAGACACTGTTCCTCTGAAGGGCACACAAGTGACAGCCTGCAAAACACACTTTGGACAGACCCTGTCGGTCTTAAGTACTCAAAAGAATGCAAGGAGGGCAGTGGTATCTTTCAGAGAAGAACACATTTGCTCCCTCTTGTTTACTAACTCTGCTGATGCATCAGCTCCTTGGTGGCTCCTTACCCAGCTGCAGTGCTGCCCTTGGGAAGTGCACTTAGATAGGAGTCTGCAAGGGATCTAAAGGCCCTGAGTGCTGCTTATAACCCCGGGAACACCCATAAAATACCCAGGAATGGATTATTCCTTTTCAAACCCAGAAAATAATTGCCAATATGAACTGGGTTAATGAACCTTCTTTAGAGTAGCAGAATCCAACTTCAAGATGTTGGAAAGTTCAGGGATTGCATTTCTTGTGTAACTTTTATGACCTTTTAGGATGGGATTTCCCCATTATGGATTGATTGTTGGCAGACCATTTTTCCAGAGTTTACAAGGCAAACTGTCCATAGCCATGTGTCCTGTGACTGGCAGCCAAGAGCGAGTGGAGGAATCGTCTCTTGTGCTGTCAGTTAAGAAGCTCTGGTGTCTAATCACAGGCAGTTTGGCCCACCTGGGCTCCAGCATTCCACAAACCCTGCTCCATGTGCATTGTGGTCCCAGGCAACAGACTTCTCAAGCCTGTGGTTTTCAATCTCCTCTTAGGTGGCCATAAAGAAGATTTATCTTCAAAACAGAAGGAACAAAATTGAACGACTTGTAACTGAGGTTGTAGCCTTGAAGACCATGAGACACCCCAATATTGTTGACTATATAGACAGGTGAGTGGTTCTGGGATTATCACATCGAGCTTCATTGACACACTGCAAGCCAAAGGCTTAAAAGCCTCTTTGGTCACTGGAAGAACATGGAGCTCTTTGTTATTTCTCTCCTCCTCCATCTGCAAGTGGATGAGAGGAGCTTGCCTTGTGTCTGCCTTGTTCTTTTCCTGGTATAGTAGTTTGAAACCTGTCTTTCCAAACCTGGATCTACCAGGTCTTCCTAAAGCAGCAGCCCTTCAGTTCAATACATCCCTGTTGTTTTGGGCTCTGGTTGCTTTCAAATTGATCATCTTTTCTGTGTCTTAACCGTACATGCTGATAAACCCTCATAGAAATTTTTGTCCTTGTTATAACTTTTCCCACCATTTTTGCCTTGCTGTGGATGCCAGGAAAACTAGGTTCTTGTTTGCACCATCACACTATGGGCCAGGTTTTAAATCGTTTTCCCCATTTCTGAAAGCATTTTATGCAATGGTTTCCAAGTGGTTGACCAACATCTGTCCTCAGAGGTGCACACCCTCCTCCCATGGAGAAGTCTGAGAGTTGTGTTGCCTGCTTCCTGCACTTCAGGGTGGAAGGGATGAGTGAAGACGATGAACCAGCTGATGTTAAGTGTCCACGTTCCAGATTTCTTTTCACAGAGGAGCCTTTCTGCTTTAGCCTGCTCAGATTCTGTCTTCATTTACAAGTGACCTGGAAAGAAAACTCCACTGCAGTCTTTCCCATAAGGTCATTTAGCTGTGCTTATTCATCTCCATGCTGTTGTTTTCCTCTTTCAGCTGCCTTTTCAATAATGAACTCTGGCTGGTGATGGAGTATGTGGAGGGATGCACCTTGGAAGCTGTGGTTTCCAAACAAGCTCTGGAGGAAGCGATGATAGCCACTATCATGCAGGAGGTAAGAGATGCTGCTCATGCTTCTGATGGCTTGGACAAGATGGTTCTTTGTAAAAGGTGGTAAGAACAGGAGTGACTTCATGTTCAGAGCTTGGTTTCTGAATTCCTGTTATGACCTGGAAAAGAAAAGAGCATCCAATGAACGTCCTGCTGGTCTCCCTGCATTTCTTGTACTCCGTTATTATATTCCTATTCTGTTGCTGTACTTTCTCTTTTAGTTTAATTTCATGTTATTTTATTTAATAATATTTATTATTCTAAACTTTGCCTCCTGAAGCATGTTTGCACTTGATGTCGCACCTAGAAATGAGATCTCTTAGAGCTATTTCCTTTTTTTGTGGGATAAAATCAGCCTAATTAATTTTCCCCTCATGTTTCTTTGTTTAATCTCAGTGCCTGAAAGCCTTGGACTTCCTCCATTCAAATCGAGTGATTCACAGAGACATCAAAAGTGACAACATTCTTCTGGGAATGGACGGATCTGTCAAACTGAGTAGGTGTTCTTGGTCAGGCCCAGCGTTCCCGGGAGGCAGGGTCTGGGGCTGCCTTTGAGTGCCTGCCAGTTCCCCAAAAGTGGTGCTGGTGGCAGTGCAGGGCCCACTGGGGTGAGCTGAGAGCAGAGTTGCAATGTGCAGAGAGGTCTAGAGAGGATGAGGCTGTCAAGAGTGGCTTTGGTTTGTGTGTGTCCCTTGTGGAGGAAACAGAGCACAGCCACTGTTCCAGCCAGATTCAACACTGTGCTCTCAGACTTAGAGTGGGGAACTCTCATTCTTGGTTTCATAATTCATGCCGGTTTTAACAGTATTTGGTTTTTTCTTCAGTCGATTTTGGCTCCTCTGCTTGGCTTCAGCCCTGGCAGAGGAAACGGACGTCAATCCTTTGGAGTCCCTTCTATATGGCACCAGAAATGTTGAGAGGAGGCAAATATGAGGCCAAAGTGGACATCTGGGCACTTGGGATCACGGCACTAGAAATGGTGGATGGTCCTAAAAAGGTAAGGGGCAAATACTGTCCAAGGACCCTGTCTTTCTACCCTGAGCTGTATCTTTCTGCCATGAGACAGAATCCCACTGACATCAGCTTGAACGAGTCCCACCCAGGCCCACTTCTGAAAGTGTCCTGGAGCACATCTGCTCACAGCAGAAGTGCCATGTGCCAGTGCAGAAAGGGGCCATTTTGGCCTGCAGCACTGCTTGAATTCCTCCTGCCCTCTTTGAGCTCCCTTGCAGTTCTGTATCTCTGAATGGCAGGAATTTTGCAGCGGCAGCATTCTCCCATTGGAGAATTATTCTGGAAAGCATTTCCAGGGTATGTGCAGGCCAGAAGTCTTTTCAAGCTTGGACCAGTGCCCATTGCTTCCCTGAGCCTTTCAGGGGAGGTCACTGCTTCTGGTACTGCCACAATTAGTTATTACCCAGTACATTTTCAGAAGTCTGTTCTAGCACAGCTCCTTGTAGTAGCCAATGTATTTGGAAGGTTTCAGTTTTTGGTGCTAATTCCCTAAAATGAAAAGACTCGTTCTTCTACCAAAGGAATGTGCAATAGTGCAGGAAGGTATACCAGGATCAAACCCCATGACTAAAAGCTGAAACTAAGTTAAGTTCTGCCCAGTTAATTCCTGAGGAAGGCAACAATTATGTAAAATGTCAGTCTTCCACTCTTTTGGAAAAGGTTGCTGACTTCTCTTGGGAGATTTCTTTTGGATTGCATTTGCCTTGGATAAGGCAGCCAAAAGAGATGAGGGCAATTATCATTATGGGTCTGGATGCTGAAAATTCTCTGCTTGCTTAAGCTCAGATGTTGATTAGGGGTCCTGGAGAAGCCCCAGGTCAACTCTCAGAAAGCAAGGACTGGCCTGTTCTTGAGCTGTTCCCCTCGGTGGGGGATGGTTAATGGCTGTCTTGTGTTTCCTCTGTCCCAAGGCTCAGAACGAGCCACCCCATGAGCAGACTCCAAGAGAACTGTCTCCTGTCTTCCACTCCTTCCTACATTGTTGCCTGAACCAGAAAGTGAATCGTCGATGGACAGCCAGGCAGCTGCTGAAGGTAAAGTGGCTGCAGGTGAAGCAGCTGTCCAGGGATGGGCTTTCCCATCAGCTAAACTCAGAGGCATCAGGTGGCCTCCCCTCCTACTCACCTCAGGTCTTGGTGCTTTTCAAATGGCAACTAAGTAGCATCATAAAATAGTTTGGTTCAGAAGGGATCTTTTAGTCCAACCCCTCTGCAATGAGCAGGGACATCTTCAGCCAGACCAGGTTGCTCAGAGCCGTGTTTGGCCTGACCAGGGATGGAGTATCCTCTTCCTGTGCCAGGCCTTCAGCACCCTCATTCTAAACAATGACTTGCTTAGACGGAACCAGAATCCATCCTCTTCTACTCGGAAACCATGACCCTTTGTCCCATTGCAACAGGCCCTGCTAAAAAATGTGTCCCCTTGAAGGACTGAAAGGCCACAAGAAGCTCTCCGTGAGACCCTCTGTTCTCCAGTGCCATCTCTCCTTGCCTTTCCTCAGAGGAAAGGTGTTCCCCCATCTGTGTCTCTGGCTTGTACTTTGGGAGTACACTTGGTTGTAGCTGGTGGCAAAAGACCAGGAGTAGAATAATAGCAGGTGCAGAGGGCTGAAATGGTGTTGGTGGAGGAGGAAAGCAATGAAGCAGTGCCAGCCAAGTGGTCAGAGAATTGGCTGTGAGCAGGAAGGGGTGGAATGCAGACAATGCTCTCCCTGCAAGCCAGAGCTGAGTCCATCATGCTCTGCCCATTGTGTCCCTGCTCTTGTCTGGGTGCTGAGAACCTCCACCTCAGTGCTCTTCAGAACAAGACACAGGCCTGCATCCTCCTGGGATTGACCTTTCTTAGAGGGACTGGGATTTCCCAAGGAATGGCTTGTGCTCCTCCTCATTTTTGACCCCTAAAATAGCCCGAGCCTTTAGAGAAGAGGAACCTAAGGGAGTCTCTTGAGTTTTCTGAAATGGAAAAAGGCCTGAGACAGCAAGTGGCATTCTCAGAGTACTGGCAAAGCAAAAATCCTTGTTGAAGACCCCTGGAGAAGTTGAGTAATGGTATTATGGGCCATGTTTGCCTATGATAGCAAGGTCCTGGACATGCAGTTGGAGGTGTAGATGGGGCCCTCAGTCCTACTGATGTGTATAGTTGGTAACCAGAGGAATCCCACTGGAACCTGTGAGAAACTGCTTTTGGAAACTAATGGATCCTTTCTTTCTTTTTTTTTCCTTTGAGCAGCATCCGTTTTTAGACAAATCTGATCGTCTTGCCAACATGATTCCTCTGATTGATGCAGCCAGGAAATCCTGTGCAGAGAAGTTCACAACACCAGCACCAGAACCTCTACTGACTTCCTCTCTTTCTGGAGATGAGGGTAAAGAAGAGCAAGGACAGAAGGAAGTTGTCCAAGCAAAGCCTGAAGGAAAGAAATCAGTAAGTGCCAGATTAGATTAGCAGTGCCTTGGGGGTCATTCAGAGCTGCAAGTTCCTGAGCAGACAGTGCTTGCTCTTTGGGACTGAAGATCGTGAGGGCTGGAGCCCTGCCATGACACGGTGCTTCAGCCCAGCCACTGACACCTGGAAAAGGGGCTTTGAAATTCCAACTTTATTTAGAGTGTCCCTTGCAGGACACATAGGAATAACTGTCCCCTGGGGATACTTGCACCTCTGCATGGCCTAGTTTAGAAAAGCCATGAAAATTGAACAGGAAACTGCCCATGAACTCGTGTACATCCAGTCTTTTGGTCTCGTCCATTCCATTTGTGATGTGGGCAGCGAAAGACAATTCAAGAGCCTGACATGTGGCCAACAGCATCTTCCCAAGGGTTTACATTTGAAAGATGATCTCAGGGCATCCTTGCAGGCCACCTCTCTTGACATAAACTGATTCTTGTCACAGATCCTCCAGAACTCTGCAATGGAAGGTGCTGCTGCGGCACAACAACTTGGAACCCTCTCGTTTCCCAAGACTGAAATGCCAAGCACAAGCACCGGGAAAGGAGGCACTGGGAAAAAAAGCATTCCCAAGAAAGTCACAGACCAGCTGCCACCGATGTCCCCACTAACAAGACTTTACCTCGCTGATCTCAGTAGGTATCATGTATTTCCTGTCTGGTAGAGCAGTCCATGGTATGCATGTCAGCTTTAGCTCTACTAAAGGAACAGAAGAAGCAACAGAGCACTCTGGCTCTTCCTTCTGCCTCTGAGGGCAGCTGGGGCTGGATTCAGTTTTCCTGAGCTTCCATCTACCCTCAAGGCAAAGGCAGAGATTGTTTCTGGTAGAGCACAAGGCTTTGACCTAGTGAATGACCTAGAGAAGTCCTGTGTGCAGAGGCCCAAACCCAACAGAATATTAGGGTTCTGAAATTCTCTTTAGACTCCTGATTTCTCACAAGTCATTGAAGCACAAATTCTTAACTGGGCAGATTCCATCCTCTCCTGTAAACACCTCAAAATATTCTTTCTGTTCTGAAAATGACACTTGTTCAGAACAGTAGATTCCAATGTTCAATTTAATTCTCAAAATTTAATCTTTTTAGTGCGTTTAATCTTCAAAAGTAAAAAGAGAATCTTGCATGTTGTTTCTTTCAGAGGGCTTTGTAAACGAGAAGAACCCTGCACTGAAATACACTTTACAGGAGCGAATTGGCCAAGGGTAAGTCCAATCTCAGCTGCTTCTACAAAACCATGGGCCAGGGATTTTACTGGTGTCATATCAAGCATGCAGTCAGGCAAGCTGCAAACATGGGCAGACACTGGGCTTACATCCTTCTGTTTGTCAGTCCTGACCAATATGAGTAACTGTGGTCAGAAGGCATTGTCAAAGACAGCTTGATGCTGGCAGTGTCTTGCCTGTATCAAGGAGCAGGACGTGGAGTATGTCCTAAGTTTTCTCCTGGCCACGCTGCATGGCAGAGACCTGGTGGGCTGGTGGGCTGCTGGCTGAAGCTGAGTGTTTTATAAACTGCAGTCAGCAGAGATCTGCTCTCTGGGCTGCCTTTCACTCCCAGGGCCTAAACCTCTTCTCCTTTCTCCACTGCTCTTTTTCTAGGGGTTTTGGAGTGGTTTTTCGAGGAGCTGACATTTCCACAGGAGGACAGGTAAGGACCAGCACCCATGGCAGATTCTGCAGCTCTCTGTGCTCTTCCCTCTTGTTTACTAACTCTGCTGATGCATCAGCTCCTTGGTGGCTCCTTACCCAGCTGCAGTGCTGCCCTTGGGAAGTGCACTTAGATAGGAGTCTGCAAGGGATCTAAAGGCCCTGAGTGCTGCTTATAACAACAGGCTCATCCATGAAATACCCAGGAATGGGTCATACCTTTTCAAACCCAGAAAATAATTGCCAATATGACCTGGGTTAATAAACCTTCTTTAGAGTAGCAGAATCCAACTTCAAGATGTTAGAAAGTTCAGGGATTGCATTTCTTGTGTAACTTTTATGAGCTTTTAGGATGGGATTTCCCCCATTATGGATTT
>NW_026086833.1:0-11547 GCF_022539395.1 Myiozetetes cayanensis
TGCAGTGTGCAGGGATTCTAATTGGGCAGGACCAGCTCAGTTGACAGAGTCTCTAGTGTTAACTAGTCAGGTGGCCTTGGTTAAGTGCTTGTCCCAGTTCTTGAAAGTGCCCCCACCTAGTGCCTTCAGAGTTGTTTTCAACAGTCCATTACACCTTTCAACTCTCCCAGCAGTGGGTGCATGATATGGAATGTGATAGACTCATTCAATACCATGTTCCCGTGCCCAGGTGGTCACTGGATTATTCTTGAAATGAGTCCCATTGTCTGACTCCATTTGCTCTGGAGTGCCATGTCTCCACAGGACCTGCTTTTCAAGACCCAGGATGGTATTCTGGACTGTTGGACGGGGCACCAAATATGTCTCCAACCACCCAGTGGTCGCTTCCACCATGGTAAGCACAGAGCGTTTACCTTGGCGGGTTTGTGGCAACGTGATGTGATCAACCTGCCATGCCTCCCTGTATTTACACTTGTCCCAGTGTCCACCATACCACAGGGGCTTCAGTCTTTTTGCCTGTTTAATGGCAGCACAGGTTTCAAATCGTGGATAACCTGGGAATAATGTCCATGGTTAAATCCACCCCTCGGTCTCGTGCCCATCTCTAGGTGGCATCTTGGCCCTGATGGCCTGAAGTATCATGGGCCCATCGAGCCAGGAACAATTCTCCCTTTTGCTGCCAGTCTAGGTCTACTTGTGACACCTCAACCTGTGCAGCTCGATCTGCCTGTCTGTTATGAGCCTGTTCCTCATTAGCTCGACCCTTGGGCACATGGGCATCTGACATGGCGGACTCTCACATTCGGTTCCTTCACTCTGGCAGTGATGTCTTGCCACAAATCAGCAGCCCAGATGGGCTTTCCTCTACATGTCCAGTTCATTTTCTTCCCCCGTTCCAGCCATCCCCATAGAGCATTGGCTATCATCCTCGAATCTGTGTAGAGGTAGAGCCTTGGCCATCCTTCTGGTTCTGCGATGTCCAGGGCCAACTGGACGGCTTTGAGTTCCACAAACTGACTCAATTCGCCTTTACCTTCAATGGCTTCCACCACTCATCGGGTGGGACACCAAACAGCTGCTTTCCACTTCCAGTTCCTTCCTACAATACAGCAAGAACCATCAGTGAAAAGGGCATAGAGTGTCTCTTCATCTGGTAGCTGATTATATGGCGGAGCTTCTTCAGCTCGACTCTCTGGCTCTTCTTCCTCCTCCTCTGCCAGACTGCAGTTCCCTGCAGTTCTCTGCAGGACGGACCTTCAGGCCAATTAGTTATAATTTCTAAAATTCCACCGCAATTCAAGCTTCCCATTCTGACACGCTGCGTAATCAAAGCCATCCACTTGCTCCAAGTGCCATCAGTAGCATGATGTGCAGTGGTCACTTTTCCCTTGAACATCCAACTCAGCAGTGGTAGCCGGGGTGTTAGGAAGAGCTGTGCTTTGTTGCAAATCACCTCTGAGGCCGCTTGTATGCCTTCATATGCTGCTAGGATCTCCTTTTCCATAGGGGTGCAGTTGGCTTCAGATCCTCTGTAGCTTTGGCTCCAGAGACCGAGTGGTCGCCCTCGTGTCTTGAAGCCACTGAAAAGGAAGCAGTCTTCGAGAAACAAGAAGTTAAAACACAAAAATGTAAAGCACTACAGGAAAGCTTAGCATTAGGAAACCACGGAGGTAATAAATTGTCTGAGGGAACAGAACATGTTGACAGAAAAGGATACTAAAATCATAAAATAACAAGATAGTAGCATCAGCAGATTTAAGACGAGCCAAGGTTACCAAGACCCTGCCAACATCACAAGGAAACTACCCAAATTAGGAAAGATTTGAGAAAAGTTCAAAAGTTTACACCGAGGAAGACCAACCAGACGACCACCTCCCCCGATGAAGGCTCCGGATCTCCCACCTCCAAACCTCCCCAAATTGAAGACTCCGCCCAGACTCCACCTATATATGAATATTACAAGTAGATGTTGCAATGTAATGAATATACATGTATAATGATGTAATACCTACTCAGAAATTGTATAAAAGAACTGCACTAATTGTTAACGACGGAGCTCTTTCACCAGGACGACCTGGAGGGCTCCCCAACGCGTTGCTAATAAAATACCTCCTGCTTTGAGCATGAAACTTGGTCTCTAAAGCAGTCTCTCTGTGCTTCTTTGGGGCAAATTCAGTATCACAGCCCCTTTGATTCCATGAGATTCCACAGTGTCCCTGGGTTCCTTTGGCTCCATGAGGCCCTGCAGTGTCACAATGGCTTTTGTTATAAGTTAGTATAAGAATTTAGCCAACTCAATTCCAATTAAACATTGATAAATTTATTAAGCAAGCAATAAGAAAGCAAAACAGCACTGGGTGACCTGGAGGGCAAGTGCCCTGCTGAGGCACACCACCATGTCGTGAATGTCCCCGTTTTATACATTTTAAAGTCCTGGGTTTTGAATGCGATTGATTTATGGCTTGAGTTCGTAACTTGTTGCTGAGTGGTCATCTGTGATTTGTCAGAGATAAAAGCTGCAGTTCTTATCAGCTGTAAATTTTACTGGTACTGAAACATGTTTGTTTAGCAAGATGTCTGCAATTATTTTTACTGATGCTTGATTAGCAAGTTGTCTGTGAAACTTATCTTGTTTAATTACAACAAAAAGTTTCTGACTCCCTCATACACAAGATTTTATGAAGAAAGTTAACCCTTCTATTACAGCCTTTAGGTTCCAGGAGGCCCCGGAGTGTCACAGGGTTCCCTGGTTCCATGATATTCCCAGTGTCCCAATGGAGCCTTGATTCCATAAGTTCTGCAGTGTCCCAGGTCTACTTTTCTAGCATGAAATAACCCTTTTGAAACCATGACATTATCCCCCTCTGGATTCTATTCCCTTTTTCATCACACAGTGTCCCAGGGATCCTTTGGTTCCTTGAAGCCCTGCAGTGTCCCAGCAGCCCCTTGATTCCTTTGTGCCACTGGAGACACCCCATAATCCTGCCCTGCCTTGTCCATGGCTATGAGCCTACTGGAAGGTTGGAAAGGGGTTCAGCAGCAGTGATCCCCATCCTGCTGGCTCTGCTTCCCAGCCTGACCAGCATGGCCAGGGCAGGCTCAGCCCAGGGTGCCACAGCCCCTCTCTCTGCAGAGCAGCCCCTCCAGCTCAGGGCCCTGCAGGCATCACAGGCTGGGATCTGCAAGTGGTCAAGAAAGAGGGTTCTCTGTGCCATGGATTCCTCTGTGCAGGCACAGAAATGCTGCCTTGCTCTCCTCCAGGCACATCCCTTTTCCCCAGGGCAGTGTGTCCAGGCTGCCTTGACCAGTTGCAGATGTTAAAAGTTATTATGTTAAATGGGAAATGTTATGTTAAAAAAAAACCTAAGAAGTTTCAGAATTGCACTCTTCTGTCTCTTGTTGTAATAAAAAGGGGGGAGATGCAGCGTTTGGGGTTTCAGGAGTGCCAGGAGATCATTCTTGGAAACGAAGTCTGCGGGACTCCGGTGCACATGAGCAGTGAAGAACCTTGGCAGGATTGGTTGAGAGGGTTACCTGTTGGGATGTGTTACAATTCAAAACTGCTACTGCAGCCTTTGTTCTCTCTCAGTAAAGCATTCTGTTACACACCATATTGGTGTCTCTTGGTCCATGCAGACTCCTTATTTATTATATTATTAATATTACAACAGTTCTTTCATCTCGGCTTTGGGAAAGGTTGGGGAAGGTTGGGAAAGGTGTTAACGGGGTGGTTTTACCTGAGGTGTTAAACATGGGAGCGTGTCTATCTTCACAATTCCCAAGAGAAGAGATGGCAGAAAACTGCCCTGCAGGTTGTATTTGAAGAAACAGGAAGAGACCGAGGGGAAGGGGTTTCTTTCCTGGAGGGCAGGGCTGTCGTTCGCTTGCAGGACCCGCGTGCTGGACTTGTCAGTCCGACTGCCAAATTTGAATGTGGACAAAGATTCCTGCCAGACAAAAGGTGCCAGGACAGAAATCTCTTGCTGCCCATGGAGTGCCCAGGGTTGCCCACCAACTGTACCTGAAACCCGAAGGTTACAGGCTTTCTTTCCTGGGGGAAAGGCCGTGACATCACAAAGAGTCACATGGCAGATGGGTGAGGCTGCACTGTGACATTCTGTGACGTTGGTTCTTTGGTTGCCAGGGGCTGTTCTGGAATGGAGAGGACAGGCCGTGACATCACGAAGGGGCCATGGCACACGGGTGGGGTTTCACTTTGGGATTGTAGGATGTTGGTTCTTTGGTTGCCAAGGGCTATTCCGGAATGGAGAGGAAAGGCTGTGACATCACAAAAGGGCCTCAAGCATATGGATTGGTGTAGTTGGTTCACCCTGGTTGGATTTTAAACACCCACTAAAAGCCACTACCTCCCCCTCCCTGTGCAATTCCACAGAGGAGAGAAAGAAACCAGCTGAGGATTCCTGAGTAGAGAAAATGGTCAGGACAAAGTTACTCACTAATGGGCAAAACAGACTCAAAGTAGGGATAGTACTTAAATTTATTCCTAACAGGATAAAAGCCAAAGAGTGGGAAATAAAAGAGTTTAAAAAAAAACCTTCACCCCACCCCTCCTTCCTTCTCAGCTCTCCCCTCTCCCCCCCAGCAGTGCAGAGAGATGGGGAAGGGGGCTTGCAGTCAGGTGTTGTTTGAGTCCATCCCTCGGGCAGCAGCTCTTCCCATTCTGCTGTCCTGTGGGTTACTCTTTCCTGGGGTGCAGGGGTCTCTGCACCCCGATGCTCCTCCATGGTCTGCAGGGGGACACCTGCGTTACTTTGGTCTCCACCAGGGGCTACAGGGGGGCCACAGCTCTGAGTCCTTCCCCTGTTCCTGTGGGGTTCCTCCCACGGGAGTCAGTCCTGGATGGACCTCCAGCATGAGTCCATCCTCGGGCAGCAGCTCTTCCCACCCTGCTGTCCCGTGGTCCTCCTCCATGGGGTCAGTCCTTCAGAGATGACCTGACCCACTGAGGCCACGAGTCCTGCCCGGAAAACCTGCTCCAGATTGGGCTTCCCTCTCCACAGGCTACAGGTCCCTTCCAGGACCTGCTCCATCCTGGGCCTGCCACAAGGTCACAGCCTCCTTCCTGCATCCCCCTGCTCCAGTGTGGGCTCCTCCATGGGCTGCAGGGGGGTCTCTGCACCCCGATGCTCCCCCAGGGGCTGCAGGGGCCTCAGCTCTGAGTCCTTCCCCTACTCCTGTGGGGTCCCTCCTGCCCCTCCTTCTGCTCTGACCTTGGTGTCTGTGTTGTTATCCCATGTTCTCACTCTGCTCTTCCCAGGATGGAAATTTTTCTGTTCAACTCTCCTCTCTTCTGAAATATGTTATCCCTGAGGTGTTACTTTCACTCCTAAGTGGCTCAGCCTTGGCCAGTGGCAGGAACTCCATCCTGGAGCAGCTGGCATTGGCTCCATGGAACAGGGGAAGCTTCTGGCAAATTCTAACAGAAGCCACCCCTGTAGCCCTCCTGCTACCAAAACCCATCCAGAGAAACCCCCTGTCTTGTGCAGCTCTTTCTCCAAGCCAAGCAGGTGGGAGTTGGTGCCAAGGAGCTGAAACCTGCAGGTCCAGCCTTTAGTGGAGGAAGCTCAGATTTGCCCAAGGCTGCTTTGAGTCCCAGGGCTTGGATGAGGGAATGGTGGGCTGGGGATAGGGATAAAGTCTGATGGATTGTCAGACATAAAGTGTCTTGATTTTCGTATCTATTCAGACTGAAATAGGAAGTGCTTGGGATCAATATAAACTGGGAATTTCTGATATCAATGTAAAAACAGGAAGAAAGCAAGCAAGTTACAAAAAGACATCTTTATTTGTGGTTTTATTAATACAATATATTCACTTTGAATGCACTTCTGAGATCTGCCTAATTAACCACAGAAGAATTGAAGATTTACAAGGAAATTATTCCCAGGGGCTTGTCTGGTTAAGATGCCATCACTGAGAAGAGAGTGTGGAGGAATGAGCAGACAAGGACACCATCCCTGGGGCTGGGGAAGCAGGAACTCAGAGTCACTGGTTCCAGGTGGCAAATGGACTGTGGGATGTTTGTGTGAGAGCCCATAATGGGTGTGCTGCTTTCAGGGGGAGTCCAGTTAAATTTCTTCCCCATGGCCAGTGCAGGGCTGTGTTTTGGATTTGTGCTGAACACAGGGTTGATAATCCCAGAGTCACAGAATATGCTGAGTTGGAAGGGACCTCCAAGGATCATCCAGTCCAACCCTTAGCCCTTGTGATGGTTTGGACTTCGCTGTCTGCCAAATGCCCAAGCTCTCAGTAATAACTCCTTATCCTTCCTTTCTTTTTTTAGGATAAAGGAATAAAAAAACTATAAAAATTGAAGAACCCGAAATCAAGCTAGTTATATGAAAATATGTATTTTACCTATATTACAGTTATATACAATTAGAATTCTATGTACACAGTGAAGGGAATCTAAGCACTCCCCAAAGGGAAAGGGAAAGGGGAAAATGGGACAAAAAGGAACAAAAATAGGATATACAGATATACAAAACAAACCCCAAGAACTATCAAAATAATTAGCAAAACAAATCTCACCCTGTCTCTCAGAAAAGCAAGATTGGCAGACACGGCCAGGACTATCCAACCTCCCACGTGCCAGACCAGCAGTCACTGCAGGCTCAGCCTCCAGATAAGCGAGACCAACACAGTGACCACTGCTCCTGAACCTCACAGGAACAGAAGAGAGCAAAGGTCTCTACTCTCTTCTTATTTATACCCTGGTCTATGTAAAAATCCTATGGAATACTGGGAACATGGCCATTTCCTTGGTTACAAACTGGCCACCAAGGAAGACCTAGGTTAAAACTACCACAGCCCTTCACAGGACCATCCCCAAGGCTCACACCATGAGCCTGAGAGGATCATCCAAACACTTCTTGAGCTCTGTCAGCCTTGGTGCTGTGCCCACTGCCCTGGGGAGCCTGTTCAGTGCCCAACCACCCTCTGAGGGCAAAACCTTTTTCCAAGATCCAGCCTAACCCTGCCCTGACACAACTCCAGGCCATTCCCTCAGTGCTGTCCCTGGTCCCCCCAGACAGAGCCCTTCCCCATCTTTGTTTCCCTCCTTTGAAATTATGGAATCAAGGTTCCATTGGGACACTAGGAAGCAGTGCTGGGAAAGGGCCCTGGGGGTGCTGGTGGGTGCCAGTTGGCCCTGAGTCAGCAGTGCCCTGGCAGCCAGGAGGGCCAAGCCTGTGCTGGGGGCATCAGGGAGGGGATTGTCCCGCTCTGCTCTGCCCTGGGGCGGCCTCACCTGCAAGATTTGGGCAGTTTGGGGGGACACAATGGAAGGGAGAGATTGAGCCATTGGAGAGTGTCCAAAGGAGGCCAAGAGGATGGGGAAGGGCCTGGAGTGGAAGCCATGTGAGGACACTGAGGGCACTTGGTGTGTTCAGCTGGAGGAGACTGAGAGGAGACCTCACTGCAGTCACAACATCCTGGGCAGGGGCAGAGGAGGGGCAGGCCCTGAGCTCTGCTCTGTGGGGACCAGGGACAGCACTGAGGGAATGGTCTGGAGTTGTGTCAGGGCAGGGTTAGGTTGGGTCTTAGGAAAAGGTTCTTCCCCCAGAGGGTGGTTGGGCACTGAACAGGCTCCCCAGGGCACTGGGCACAGCACCAAGGCTGACAGAGCTCAAGGAGTGTTTTGGATGATCCTCTCAGGCTCATGGTCTGACCCTTGTGGATGGTCCTGTGCAGGGCTAAGGGTTGGACTGGATGATCCTTGGGGGTCCCTTCCAACTCAGCATATTCTGTGACTCTGTGATTATCAACCCTGTGTTCAGCACAAATACAAAACACAGCCCTGCACTGGCCACAGGGAAGAAATTTAACTGGACTCCCCCTGAAACCAGCACAGCCATTATGGGCTCTCACAGAAACATCCCAAAGTCTCATTGCCACCTGGAACCAGTGACTCTGAGTTCCTGCTTCCCCAGCCCCAGGGATGGTGTCCTTGTCTGCTCATTCCTCCACACTCTCTTCTCAGTGATGGCATCTCAACCAGACAAGCCCCGGGAATAATTTCCTTCTAAAAGTCTTCGATTCTTCTGTGGTTAATTAGGCAGATCTCAGAAGTGCAATCCAAGTGAATATATTGTATTAATAAAACAATGAATAAAGATGTCTTTTTTGTGGCCCGTTCACTTTTTTCCTATTTTTAAATTGATATCAGTAATCCCCAGTCAATACTGATCCCAAGCACCTCCTAATTCAGTCTGAATAGATACAAAAATCAAGACACTTTATGTATGACAATCCATCAGACTTTATCCCTATCCCCAGCCCACCATTCCCTCATCCAAGCCCTGGGACTCAAAGCAGCCTTGGGCAAATCTGAGCTTCCTCCACTAAAGGCTGGACCTGCAGGTTTCAGCTCCTTGGCACCAACTCCCACCTGCTTGGCTTGGAGAAAGAGCTGCACAAGACAGGGGGTTTCTCTGGATGGGTTTTGGTAGCAGGAGGGCTACAGGGGTGGTTTCTGTTAGAATCTGCCAGAAGCTTCCCCTGTGCCATGGAGCCAATGCCAGCTGCTCCAGGACGGAGTTCCTGCTACTGGCCAAGGCTGAGCCACTTAGGAGTGACAGTAACACCTCTGGGATAACATATTTCAGAAGAGAGGAGAGTTGAACAGAAAAATTTCCATCCTGGGAAGAGCAGAGTGAGAACATGGGATAACAACACAGACACCAAGGTGAGTGCAGAAGGAGGGGCAGGAGGGACCCCCCAGGAGCAGGGGAAGGACTCAGAGCTGAGGCCTCTGCAGCCCATGGGGGAGCATCAGGGTGCAGAGACCCCCCTGCAGCCCATGGAGGAGCCCACGCTGGAGCAGGGGGATGCAGGAAGGAGGTTGTGACCTTGTGGCAGGCCCAGGATTGAGCAGGTCGTGGCAGGGACTTGCAGTTCATGGAATAGGATGCCCAGGCTGGAGCAGGTTTTTCTCAGGCAGGACTCGTGGCCCCTGTGGGGGATCCACGCCGGGTCAGCTCATCCCTGAAGGACTGACCCCATGGAGGAGGGACCCACGGGACAGCAGGGTGGGAAGAGCTGTTGCCCAAGGGATGGACTCACGTTGGAGAGTCCATCCAGGACTGTCTCCCTTGGGAGGGACCCCCATGGGAACAGGGGAAAGACTCAGAGCTGTGGCCCCCTGTAGCCCCTGGTGGAGACCAAAGTAACACAGGTGTCCCCCTGCAGACTATGGAGGAGTATCGGGGTGCAGAGACCTCCCTGCACCCCAGGAAAGAGTAACCCACAGGACAGCAGAATGGGAAGAGCTGCTGTCCGAGGGATGGACTCAACACCTGACTGCAACCCCCTTCCCTGTCCCCCTGCACTGCTGGGGGGGAGGAGGGAGAGCTGAGAAGGAAGGAGGGCTGGGGGAAGGTGTTTTTAAAACTCTTTTATTTCTCGCTCTTTGGTTTTTATCCTGTTAGGAATAAATTTAAGTACTATCCCTACTTTGAGTCTGTTTAGCCCATTAATAAGTGACTTTCTCCCAACCTTTCTCTCTACTCAGGAATTCTCAGCTGGTTTCTTTCTCTCCTCTGTGGAATTGCAAAGGGAGGGGGAGGTAGTGGCTTTTAGTGGGTGTTTGAAATCCAACCAGGGTGAACCCACTAAACCAACCCATGTTCTTGAGGCCCTTTTGTGATGTCACAGCCTATTCTCTCCATTCTGGAATAGCCCTTGGCAACCAAAGAACCAACACCCTACACCCCCAAAGTGAAGGCCCCCTGTGTGCCATGGGCCCCTTTGTGATGTCACGGCCTCTCCTCTCCATTCCAGAATGGCCTCTGGCAACCAGAAAACCAATGCCTCACACCCCAGAGTGCAGCCACAGTCATGTGCCATGGGCCCCTTTGTGATGTCCTGACCTGACCTCTCCATTCCAGAACAGCCCCTGGAAACCAAAGAACCAACGCCCCACACCCCCACAGTGCAGCCCCACGCATCTGCCATGGCACTCTTTGTGAAGTCACGGCCTTTCCCCCAGGAAAGAAAGCCTGTAACCTTCGAGTTTCAGGTGCAGTTGGTGGGCCAACCTGGGCACTTCATGAGCAGCAAGAGCTTTCTGTCCTGACACCTTTTATCTGGCAGGAATCTTTGTCCACATTCAAATCTGGCAGTCGGACTGACAATTCCAGCATGGGGCTCCTGCAAGCGAATGACAGCCCTGCCCTCCAGGAAAGAAACCCCTTACCCTCGGTGCAGGGCTGACCCTGCCCTGGCCATGCTGGTCAGGCTGGCAAGCAGAGCCAGCAGGATGGGGATCACTGCTGCTGAACCCCTTTCCAACCTTTCAGAAGGCTCAGTAGCCATGGACAAGGCAGGGCAGGATTATGGGGTGTCTCCAGTGGCACAAAGGAATCAAGGGGCTGCTGGGACACTGCAGGGCCTCATGGAAACAAAGGATCCCTGGGACACTGTGTGATGAAAAAGGGAATAGAATCCAGAGGGGGATAATGCCATAGTTTCAGGAGATTTTTTCATGGTAGAAAAGTAAACCTGGGACACTGCAGAACCTTATGGAATCAAGGCTCCTTTGGGACACTGGGAATATCATGGAAACAGGGAACCCTGTGACACTCCAGGACCTCCTGGAACCTAAAGGCCATTGTGACACTGCAGGGTCTCATGGAGCCAAAGGAATCCAGGGACACTGTGGAATCTCATGGAATCAAAGGGTTATTATGACATGTGGGGCTCATGGAACCAAAGGGACCCTGTAACAGTGACAGGGGTGACATCAGACTGTGACCTGTCACTGCTGGGGTTTCACAGGGCTCCATCTTGGGCCCTGTGCTCTCCAACATCTCCATCAATGACTTGGACACAGCACTGGAAGGGACACTGAGCAAGTTTGCAGGTGACCCAAAACTGGGAGGAGCTGCTGAGCCCCTGCAAGGCAGGAAGGCCCTGAAGAGAGACCTGGACAGATCCCAGGGCTGGGAATCACCAACCATGGGAAGTTCCTCAGGGGGAAGGGCCGGATCCTGCCCTGGGATGGGGCAACCCCAGCTGGACGGACACAGTGGGAATGAGAGGCTGGGAAGCAGTGCCAGGAAAGGGCCCTGGGGGTGCTGGTGGGTGCCAGTTGGCCCTGAGTCAGCAGTGCCCTGGCAGCCAGGAGGGCCAAGCCTGTGCTGGGGGCATCAGGGAGGGGATTGTCCCGCTCTGCTCTGCCCTGGGGCGGCCTCACCTGCAAGATTGGGGCAGTTTGGGGGGACACAATGGAAAAGAGAGATTGAGCCATTAGAGAGTGTTCAAAGGATGGGGAAGGGCCCTGAAAAGTTCAGTTTCTAAATCAGTCACACTTTCAGAGACCTGTTCATGACCGGACAGCAAGATCACAGCAGCAATTTATGGCTGGGCTGTGTAGGAGCCAGGAAGGGGCTGATATGAATGTGTCACACACCCACAGCCTGAGGGCTCTGGAGCCACCCAGGGACTGCTGGGGAGAGAGGGAGAACAAGATGGGAGTGGAGCAGGGGCCGTGCTGAGATAATGAGAAATAAAAATACGGTCTTTTTT
>NW_026086834.1:0-11489 GCF_022539395.1 Myiozetetes cayanensis
GAGGGGAAACTGAACTCACGAGAGGGACCACGCCGTGGTGGTGGGGTGCACCGGTACTGGGGCAACTGGGAGCACTGGGAGGGACTGGGAGGGATTGGGGCACTGGAGGGGATTGGGAGGCACTGGAGGGGATTGGGGGCACTGGGAGGCACTGGGAGGGGATTGGGGGCACCTGGGAGGCACTGGGATGGGGCACTGAGGAGGGATTGGGAGGGACTGGGAGGCACTGGGAAGGGACTGGGAGGGGGAACTGGAGTCCTATCTAGAGGGACCACGCGGTGGTGGTGGGGGTGTACCGGTACTGGGGCAAACTGAGGGCACTGGGAGGGACTGGGAGGGGATTGGGGACACTGAGAGGGATTGGGGGCACTGGGAGGGGATTGGGGCACTGGGAGGCACTGGGAGGGGATTGGAGGGATGGGAACTGGAGCCCTGCGAGAGGGACCACGCGTGGTGGTGGAGTGCACGCTGGGGCAAACTGGGGCACTGGGAGGACTGGGAGGGATTGGGGGCACTGGGAGGGGATTGGGGGCACTGGGAGGGACTGGAGGATTGAGGGGCACTGGGAGGCACTGGGAGGATTGGGGGCACTGGGAGGGACTGGGAGGGATTGGGGGCACTGGGAGGGGATTAGGGGCACTGGGAGGACTGAGGGGATTGGGAGAGGACTGGGGGTGGGAACTGGAACCCTACGAGAGGGACCACGCCGTGGTGGTGGGGGTGTACCGGTACTGGGGACACTGGGAGCACTGGGAGGGACTGGGAGGGATTGGGGGCACTGGGAGGGGATTGGGAGCACTGGGAGGGATTGGGGGCACTGGGAGGATTGGAGGGCACTGGGAGGGATTGGGGGGCACTGGGAGGGGATTGGGAGGCACTGGGAGGGGACTGGGAAGGACTGGGAGGGACTGGGGGGGACTGAGACGGTACTGGTGGTAACTGGGCTATGCTGGGAGGGCACTGGTGGTAATTGGGCTATACTGGGATGGCACTGGTGGTTACTGGGCTATGCTGGGACGGCACTGGGAGGACACTGGGATGGTATTGGGGATAACTGGGCCATACTGGGAGGGCACTGGTAGTTACTGGGCTATGCTGGGACGGCACTGGGAGGACACTGGGATGGTATTGGGGGTAACTGGGCTATACTGGGAGGGCACTGGTGGTTACTGGGCTATGCTGGGACGGCACTGGGAGGACACTGGGATGGTCCTGGGGGTAACTGGGCTATACTGGGAGGGCACTGGTGGTAACTGGGTTATGCTGGGATGGCACTGGGAGGACACTGGGATGGTACTGGGGTAACTGGACTATACTGGGAGGGCACTGGTGGTTACTGGGCTATGCTGGGACGGCACTGGGAGGACACTGGGATGGTCCTGGGGGTAACTGGGCTATACTGGGAGGGCGCTGGTGGTAACTGGGTTATGCTGGGATGGCACTGGGAGGACACTGGGATGGTACTGGGGTAACTGGGCTATACTGGGAGGGCACTGGTGGTTACTGGACTGTACTGGGATGGACTGGGAGGGCACTGGGAGGACACTGGTGGTAACTGGGCTATACTGGGATGGCACTGGTGGTTACTGGAAGGGCGCTGGTGGTAACTGGGCTATGCTGGGATGGTACTGGTGGTTACTGGGATGGCTCTGGTGGTAACTGGGCTATGCTGGGATGGACTGGGAGGGCGCTGGGGGAACACTGGTGGTAACTGGGCTATACTGGGAAGACACTGGTCTGCACTGGTCCCTAACTGGTCCATACTGGTGTGTCCGCAGGCCCCCCCCCAAGGAGAAGTGACGTCACCAGACCCCACCAAGGGGCGTGACCTGAGCCGAGGAAGGGGGCGGAGCCTCCAACAAGCCCCGCCCCCACCCCCAGTTGGGGATTGGGGGGAATTTGGGGCCTTTTGGGGGTGGGGGGAGGGGAAAAAAGGGGAGGTTTTGGTAAATAAAGAACGAAATTCGTTAATTGAGGTGGTAATTGAAGGGGGAGGGGCTTGTTTGGGGTGGGAGGGGCTCCCCTGTTGACCCCTGGTGACCCCCATTGACCCTATTGACCATTGGTGACCCCCATTGACCATTGGTGACCCCCATTGACCTCATTGACCATTGGTGACCCCCATTGACCCCCATTGACCATTGGTGACCCCCATTGACCCCATTGACCATTGGTGACCCCCATTGACCATTGGTGACCCCCATTGACCCCCATTGACCATTGGTGACCCCCATTGACCATTGGTGACCCCCATGCCCCCATTGACCATTGGTGACCCCCATTGACCATTGGTGTCCCTCATTGACCATTGGTGACCCCCATTGACCTCATTGACCACTGGTGACCCCATTGACCATTGGTGACCCCTATTGACCCCATTGACCATTGGTGACCCCATTGACCTCATTGACCATCAGTGACCCCATTGACCCCTTATTGACCATTGGTGACCCCTATTGACCCCCATTGACCATTGGTGACCCCCATTGACCACATTGACCTCCTATTGACCCCATTGACCATTGGTGACCCCCATTGACCATGGTGACTCCCATTGACCTCATTGACCATTGGTGACCCCATTGACCTCATTGACCAGACTCCTGACCATTGGTGACCCCCATTGACCTCATTGACCATTGGTGACCCCTATTGACCATTGGTGACCCCACTGACCCCATTGACCTTGGTGACCCCTATTGACCATTGGTGTCCTCATTGACCATTGGTGACCCATTGACCTCCATTGACCATTGGTGACCCTCCATTGACCCCATTGACCACAGACTTATTGACCATTGGTGACCCCCATTGACCATTGGTGACCCCCATTGACCCCATTGACCATTGGTGACCCCCATTGACCATTTGTGACCCCCATTGACCCCATTGACCATTGGTGACCCCCATTGACCATTGGTGACCCCCATTGACCCCATGATCACTGGACCATTGGTGACCCCCATTGACCATTGGTGACCCCATTGACCTCATTGACCATCAGACTCCTATTGACCTCTATTGACCATTGGTGACCTCCATTGACCATTGGTGACCCTATTGACCCTACTGACCATTGGTGACCCCATTGACCATTGGTGACCCCATTGACCTCATTGACCATTGGTGACCTCATTGACCATTGGTGACCCACATTGACCCCATTGACCATTGGTGACCCCCATTGACCTCATTGACCATTGGTGACCCCCATTGACCCCATTGACCATTAGTGACCCCTATTGACCTCATTGACCACAGTGACCCCATTGACCATTGGTGACCCCCATTGACCATTGGTGACCCCTATTGACCCTATTGACCATTGGTGACCCTTATTGACCATTGGTGACCCTCATTGACCTCTATTGACCTTCATTGTGACCCCCATTGACCTCCATTGACCATTTGACCCCTATTGACCATTGAGTGACCCCCATTGACCATTGGTGACCCCTATTGACCTCATTGACCACTAGTGACCTCCATTGACCTTCATTGACCCCCATTGACCTCCATTGACCATTGACCTCCATTGACCATTATGACCCCCATTGACCCCATTGACCCATGTGACCCTCATTGACCCCTATTGACCTCCATTGACCTCCATTGACCCCTGTTGACCATTGACCTCCATTGACCTCCATTGACCTTGGCTCTCATTGACCTCCATTGACCCTCCATTGACCTCCATTGACCCCCATTGACATCCATTGACCTCCATTGACCCTGATGCCCCATTGACTTCTGTTGGCCATGGTGACCTCCATTGACCTCCATTGACCTCCATTGACCCCCATTGACCCCTATTGACCCTGTTGACCCCATTGACCTCCATTGACCTCCATTGATCTCCCATTGACCTCCATTGACCTCCATTGACTCCTATTGACCCCCATTGACCCCTATTGACCTCCATTGACTTCCATTGACTCCCATTGACTCCTGTTGACCCCTAGTGACCTCCATTGACCCCTCATTGACCTCCATTGACCCCCATTGACTCCTATTGACTCCATGTGACCCCCATTGACCTCTCATTGACCCCCATTGACCTCCATTGACTTCCATTGACCTCTGTTGACCTCTGCTGACCTTGATGACCTCCATTGACCTCCATTGACTTCCATTGACCCCCATTGACTCCATTGACCTCCATTGACCTCCTGATTGACCCCCAATGACCCCCATTGACCCCCATTGACTTCCATTGACCCTCTGTTGACCCCTGTTGACCTTGCATTGACCCTCATTGACCCCCATTGACTTCCATTGACCCCCATTGACCCCCATTGACCCCCATTGACCCCCATTGACCCCATTGCCCCCTTTTGACCACTGATGACCCCCTAATGACCCCATTAACCCTCTCAACCCCCCCAACCCACCAACCAACCCCCCAAAACCACCGAGACACTCCCGATTTCCCCACCGACCACCTTTAATCTCCCTTTCTCCTTTTCCCCTCCCCCCTCCAGCTGGGTGGGGTTGGGTGGGTGGCTGATGACAATGAGGTGGGCGTGGCCTCCTCCTCCTCTTCTCTTCTAGTTGTCCTCCATGGTCTGGTGGATCCAGCGGGCGTACCTGCAGACCTTGGTGTAGACGCCGGGGCGGCGGGGGCGGCCGCAGCGCTCCATCCCCCACGAGACGATGCCCTGCAGGACCCCCCCGCACACCAGGGGGCCCCCCGAGTCGCCCTAGGGGGTGGGAGGGGACAAAGGGGACAGGGGTGACGTCAGGAGGTCAAAGGTGGGGGTGAAACACCTCAAAAATCTGCTCTTGGTGGAGTTTTTTGGGTTGGAGGAGCTCGAGAGGTCGATGAAGGTCTGGTTGGCCAACCCAACCAGGGCTTGGTTGACCCAAAGAGGGTCCTCCAAGAGGTCACCCAACCCAACCAGGGCTTGGCCAACCCAACCAGGGCTTGGTCAACCCAACCAGGGCTTGGTTGACCCAACCAGGGCTTGGTCAACCCAACAAGGGCTTGACCAAGCCAAAGAGGTCACCAAAGCCAAGAAGGTCCTCCAAGAGCTTGGCCAACCCAACCAGGGCTTGGTTGACCCAAAGAGGTGACCCAACCCAACCAGGGCTTGGTTGACCCAAAGAGGTCACCAAGGCCAAGAAGGTCCACCAAGGGGTCACCCAACCCAACCAGGGCTTGGTTGACCCAAAGAGGTCACCAAGACCAAGAAGGTCCTCCAAGGGGTCACCCAACCCAACCAGGGTTTGGTCAACCCAACCAGGGCTTGGTTGACCCAAAGAGGGTCCTCCAAGAGGTCACCCAACCCAACCAGGGCTTGGTTGACCCAAAGAGGGTCCACCAAGGGGTCACCTAACTCAACCAGGGCTTGGCTAACCCAACAAGGCAGTCAACCCAACAAGGGCTTGGTCAACCCAACAAGGGCTTGGTTGACCCAAAGAGGTCACCAAGGCCAAGAAGGTTCTCCAGCCTCTCTGCTGACTAAGCCCTTGGTGAGCCTCTTGGTCAACTAAGCCCTGGTTGGGTTGTGACCCTTGGAGGACCTTCTTGGCCTTGATGACCTCTGCCTTGACCTTCTCCCCCTCCCTCCCCCTTTCCCCTCCCCGTCTCTCCACCACTCCCTCCACCCTCCCCCCACCCCCAGACCCCACTCCTCATCGTCCTTGCAGGGTCCTCCCCCACCAACTCCCAAAGCCCCAAGAGCCCTCCAAAATCTCCTCCAACCTTGAAGGCCCCGCCTCAAACTTCTCCCCCTCCTCCCCTTTCCCTCCCCTTTCCCTCTCTGCTCCCCCCCCCCACCCTCCTCCCACCCCCAGACCCCACCCCGCATCGTCCTTTTGGGGTCTCTTCCCTCACCCCCAAAACCCCCCCAAAGCCCCTCCAAAAATCTTGAACCCTTGAAGACCCTACCTCAGCCTTCTCCTCCCTCCTCCCCTCTTCCCTCCCCCTCTCCCCACCCATTCCCTACTACCTCCCCCACCCCAGATCCCCACCCCCGCGTCCTTTGGGTCCTCCCCACCCCAACCCCCTCAAAATCTTCCAACCTTGAAGGCCCCACCTCAACCTTCTCTCCCTCCCTCCCCTTTCCTCCCCTCTCTCCACCCATTCCCTCTACCCTCCCCACCCCCAGACCCCACCCCACGTCCTTGCCGAGGTCCTCCCCACCCAAACGCCCCCCCAAAATCTCCAACCTTGAAGGCCCCACCTCGACCTTCTCCCTCTTTTCCCCTTTCCTCCCCTCCCCCTCTGCTCCCCCACCCTCCCCCACCCCAGACCCACCCCACGTCCTTTTGGGTCCTCCCCATCAGAACCCCCCAAAAACCCCCAAAATCTTCAACCTTAGGGCCCCACCTCAACCTTCTCCCCCTCCTCCCCTTTTCCCCTCCCCCTCCCCCTCTTCTCCCCCACCCTCCCACCCCAGACCCACCCACGTCCTTTTGGGGTCCTCCCTCACCCAAAACCCCCTCCAAAAATCTTGAACCTCTGAAGGCCTCACTTTGACCTTCTCCCCTCCTCCCCTTTCCCCTCCCCCTCTCCCCACCTCCCTCCCACCCTCCACCCCAGACCCCACCCACGTCCTTTGGGGTCCTCCCCACCAAAACCCCAAAATCCCCCAAAAATCCTTGAAGGCCCCTCACTTGACCTTCTCCCTTCCTCCTTTTCCCTCCCCTTTCCCACCACCTCCCCACCTCCCACCCCAGACCCCACCCACGTCCTTTTGGGGTCCTCCCCCACCCAAACCCCCCAAAATCCCCAAAATCCTTGAAGGCCTCGTCCGACCTTCTCCCCTTTTCCCCCTTCCCCCTTCCCTCCCTCTGCTCCCCCCCTCCCCACCCCAGGCCCAACCCCACGTCCTCTTGGGGTCCTCCCCACCCAAAACCCCAAAATCCCCCCAAAAATTCTTGGAAGGCCTCACTTGACCTTCTCCCCTCCTCCTCTTTCCCTCCCCCTTTCCCCACCTCCTTTCCACCCTCCCCACCCAGACCCACACGTCCTTTTGGGGTCCCTCCCCCCCTGAAACCCCAAAAATCTCCAACCCTTGAAGGCCTCACTTTGACCTTCTCCCCTCCTCCCCCTTTCCCTCCCCTCCCACCCACTCCCCCACCCTCCCCCACCCCAGACCCACTCCACGCCTTTTGGGGATCCCCCCTGAAACCCCCAAAATCTCCCAACCCTTGAAGGCCTCACTTTGACCTTCTCCCCTCCTCCCCTTTCCCTCCCCTCTCCCCCACCCTCCCCCCACCCTCCCCACCCCAGACCCCACCCCATCCTTTTGGGGTCCTCCTACCCGGCCCCCAAAAATCTCAACCTTAGAAGGCCTCGCTTTGACCTTCTCCCCCTCCTCCCCTTTGCCCCTCCCCCTCCCCTCTGCTCCCCCCACCCTCCCCACCCCCAGACCCCACCCACGTCCTTGCAGGGTCCTCCCCCACCCAAAAACCCCTCCAAAGGAATCTTGGAACCTGAAGGCCTCACTCATGACCTTCTCCCTCTCTCTCCTTTTCCCTCCCCTCTCCCCACCCACTCCCCACCCTCCCCACCCCAGACCCCACCCCACGTCCTTTTGGGGTCCTCCCCCCACCCCAAAAACCCCAAAATCCCCCAAAAAATCCTTGAAGGCCTCACTTTGACCTTCTCCCTCCTCCCTCTTTCCCTTCCCCCCTCCCCTCTCTGCTCCCCACCCTCCTCCACCCCAGACCCCACCCCACGTCCTTTTGGGGTCTTTCCCACCCAAAACCCCCAAAATCCCCCCAAAAATCCTTGAAGGCCCTACCTCAACCTTCTCCCCCTCCTCCCCTTTTCCCCTTCCCCTCCCCTCTCTCCCCCCACCCTCCCCACCCCCAGACCCCACCCCACATCCTTTTGGGGTCCTCCCCACCCCAAAAACCCCCAAAATCCCCCCAAAATCCTTGAAGGCCTCACTTTGACCTTCTCCCCCTCCTCCCTTTTCCCCTCCCCATTTACCCCACCCTCCCCACCCTCCCACCCCTAGACCCCACCCCACGTCCTTAGGGTCCTCCCCACCCAGAACCCCCCAAAAGCCCCCAAACCCCCAAATACCTGGCAGAGTCCTGCCGGCGACGTTGCCGGGCGCAGATCATGTTGGGGGTGATGGAGCCGGGGTAGAAGCTCCGGCACTCGGCGGCCGAGAAGAGGGTGACGTTGGCGCTTACTGGAGCACCTCGGGTACGTCACTTTTTGGGGGGGCAAGGGGGGATTTGGGGACACAAAAAGAGAGAGAAGACCTTTAAGGATCATCCCAAAAAAAATTTGGGGGGTTTGGTATCAAATTTGTCCAAAAATCGATACCAAAATCCGGTCCTGGGACGATTTGGGGACACGGAAAGAAGGAAAGACCTTTAAGGATCATCCCCCCAAAAAATTTGGGGGGATTTGGGACCAAATTTATCCCAAAAAATCCATCCTGGGACAATTTGGGGACACAGAAAGAGAGAGAAGACCTTTAAAGATCATCCCCCCAAAAAATTTGGGGGGTTTGGCGTCAAATTTGTCCAAAAATTCATCCCAAAATCCATCCCAGGACGATTTGGGGACACAGAAAGAGAGAGAAGACCTTTAAGGATCATCCCCAAAAAATTTGGGGGATTTGGCCCTAAATTTGTCCAAAAATTCATCTCAAAATCCATCCCAGGACAATTTTGGGACATGGAAAGAGAGAGAGAACTTTAAGGATCATCCAAAAAAAATTTGGGGGGTTTGGCATCAAATTTGTCCAAAAATTCATCCCAAAAAATCCATCCCAGGACAATTTGGGGACATGAAAAGAGGGAAAGACCTTTAAGGATCATCCCCCAAAAAATTTAGGGGGTTTGGCATCAAATTTGTCCAAAAATCGATACCAAAATCTGGTCCTGGGACGATTTGGGGACACAGAAAGAGAGAGAGAAGGAGAAGGAGAAGTTTGGGGGTCGTTTCCCTCAAAAAAAAACCAACCCAGGTGACCAGGAGGTGACCCAGATGACCATAACCCAACCCAGGTGACCAGGAGGTGACCCAGATGACCACAAGGTGACCAGGTGAGAACCCAGATGACCAGGAGGTGACCAGATGACCATGAGGTGACCCAGATGACCATAACCCAACCCAGATGACCATTGAGGAGACCCAGATGACCATGAGATGACCAGATGAGAACCCAGATGACCATGAGGTGACCCAGGTGACCTCAAGGTGACCCAAATGACCATGAGGAGACCCAGATGACCACAAGGTGACCAGATGACCACAAGGTGATCATGAGAAGACCCAGATGACCACGAGGTGACCAGATGAGAACCCAGATGCCCAGGAGGTGACCAGATGACCATTACCCAACCCAGATGAGTAGAAGGTCACCAGATGACCACAAGGTGACCCAGGTGATCATAACCCAACCCAGATGACCAGGAGGTGACCCAAATGACCACAAGGTGACCAGATGACCACAAGGTGACCAGATGAGAACCCAGATGACCAGGAGGTGACCCAGATGACCACGAGGTGACCCAAATGACCAGGAGGTGACCCAGATGACCATAACCCAACCCAGATGACCACGAGGTAACCCAGATGACCATGAGGTGACCCAGATGACCATGAGATGACCAGATGAGAACCCAGATGACCAGGAGGTGATCCAGATGAGAACCCAGATGACCATGAGGTGACCAGGTGAGAACCCAGATGACCAGGAGATGACCCAGATGACCACAAGGTGACCAGGTGAGAACCCAGATGACCTCAAGGTGACCCAGATGACCTCGAGGTGACCAGATGACCATGAGGTGACCAGATGACCATGAGGTGACCCAGATGACCATAACCCAACCCAGATGACCCCCAGATGACCCCCCAGCCCCCCATTTACCTTCAGGCGAGGTGGTGGCCCCCCACCCCGAGGTGAGGCCAACCCAAATGACCACGAGGTGACCCAGATGACCCCCAGATGACCCAGATGACCATAACCCAACCCAGATGCCCATGAGGTGACCCAGATGACCATGAGGTGACCCAGATGACCACAACCCAACCCAGATGACCATGAGGTGACCCAGATGACCATGAGGTGACCCAGATGAGTAGAAGGCAACCAGGTGAGGACCCAGATGACCAAGTGACCATGAACCAACCCAAATGACCTCAAGGTGACCAGATGAGAACCCAGATGACCAGATGAGGACCCAGATGACCAAATGACCATGAACCAACCCAGATGACCTCAAGATGACCCAGATGACCCCCCCTTGTCCCCCATTTACCTTCTGGCGAGGTGGTGGCCCCCCACCCCGAGGTGAGGCCAAATGACCTCAAGGTGACCCAAACGACCTCAAGGGCGACCCAAATGACCACGAGGTGACCCAAATGACCTCAAGATGACCCAGATGACCATAACCCAACCCAGATGACCATGAGGTGACCCAAATGACCATAACCCAACCCAAACAACCATGAGGTGACCAGATGAGAACCCAGATGACCATGAGGTGACCAAATGACCATAACCCAACCCAGACGACCTCAAGATGACCCCGATGACCATAACCCAACCCAGATGACCATGAGGTGACCCAAATGACCTCAAGATGACCCAAACAACCATGAGGTGGCCCAGATGACCACAAGGTGACCCAGATGCCCATGAGGTGACCCAGATGACCATAAGGTGACCAGATGAGAACCCAGATGACCAGGAGATGACCAGATGACCACAAGCCAACCAGATGAGAACCCAGATGACCAAGTGACCATGAACCAACCCAGATGACCAGGAGGTGACCAGATGACCATAACCCAACCCAAATGACCTCAAGGTGACCAGATGAGAACCCAGATGCCCACAGGGTGACCCAGATGACCATGAGGTGACCAGATGACCATAACCCAACCCAGATGAGTAGAAGGTCACCAGATGACCATAACCCAACCCAGATGACCACAAACTGTCCCAAATGACCTCAAGATGACCCAAATGACCCCCCAGCCCCTCATTTACCTTCAGGCGAGGTGGTGGCCCCCCAGCCCGAGGTGAGGCCAACCCAGATGACCTCAAGGTGACCCAGATGACCACAAGATGACCCAAATGACCATAACCCAACCCAGGTGACCATAACCCAACCCAGATGCCCATGAGGTGACCAGATCACCATAACCCAACCCAGATGACCATGAGATGACCAGATGAGAACCCAGATGACCAGGTGAGGACCCAGATGACCAAGTGACCATGAACCAACCCAGATGACCTCAGGGTGACCAGATGAGAGCCCAGATGACCAGGTGAGGACCCAGATGACCAAGTGACCATGAACCAACCCAGATGACCTCAGGGTGACCAGATGAGAGCCCAGATGACCAAGTGACCATGAACCAACCCAGATGACCATGAGGTGACCCAGCTGACCCCTCCATCCCCCCATTTACCTTCAGGCGAGGTGGTGGCCCCCCACCCTGATGTGAGGCAGGCCGTGCCGGGCCGGGGCGGGCAGGAGGCCACGGGGATGGGCCGGACTCG
>NW_026086835.1:0-11058 GCF_022539395.1 Myiozetetes cayanensis
GACCCCAGTGATGTCACCCATGTCCCTGTGATGTCACCAGTGACACCGATAATGTGACTGGTGTCTCTGTGATGTCACCCCGGACTTGTGAAATCAGTGATGTTGGCTGTGATTTCACAGATGACCTCATTGATGTCACTGGTGTCTCTGTGGTGTCATCCCTGTCCGCTGTGATGTCAACAATGTCCCCAGTGATGACCTACTGTCTCTGTGATGTCACGACTGTGTTGAGCCATGGCACCATGTCTCTGTCATGTCACTGATGGCAGTGATGTCCCTGTGACATCACAGCTGTCGCTTTGTTTTCAGCAGTCCCCTGTGATGTCACTGGTCCTCAGTGATGTCACTGCTGTCTCTGTGATGTCATCCACTGTCCCTGTGATGTCAGCTGATGTCACTGATGACATCACTGGTGTCTCTGTGATGTCACCATTGCCTTGTGATGTTACAGATGTCCCCAGTGATTTCACCGATGTCCCTGTGATGTCACCAGCTGTCCCCTGTGATTTCAGCAATGTCCCCAGATGATGTCACTGGTCGTCTCTAGTGATGTCACCACTGTCCTTGTGAAGTCACTAGATGTCCTCTCTATTGATGTCCCGATGTCCCTGTGACAACAGGGCTTAGCCTTTGTTCTCATTAGTCCCCTGTGACCTCACTGGTCCCCAGTGATATCACTGCGGTCCCTCTTATGCCACCACTGACGTCAGCAGTGGCACCCTGTCCCTGTGATTTCTCCAATGTCCCTGTAATGTCACCAGTCCTTTGTGATGTCACCAGTCCCCTGTGATGTCACCGTTGGCCCTTGTGATGTCAGAAATGTCCCCGATGATAAAAATGGTGTCTCTGTGATGTCACCCCTGTACTTGTAAAGTCACCTACGTCCCATGTGATGTCACCCATGTCCCTGTAACATCATGGCTGTCCCTTTGTTGTCAGTAGTCCCCTGTGATGTCACTGGTCCCCAATGATGTTACTTCTGTCTCTGTGATGTCACCACTGTCCCCAGCGGTGGCACCATGTCCCCATGATGTCACCAAACGCTCTGTGATGTCATCAGATACTTTGATGTCCCTGTGACATCACAGCTATCCCTTTCTTGTCACCACACCCCTGACACGTCACTGGTCACCAGTGATATCATCAATGTCCGTGTGATGTCACGACTGTCCCCTGTGGTGTCACAAATGTCCCCGATGATGTCACTACTGTCTCTGTAATGTCACCCTTGTCCTTGTGAAGTCACCAATGTCCCTAGTGCTGTCACCGATGTCCCTGTGATGTCACAAGTGTCACTGATGATGACACTGGTGTCTCTGTGATGTCACCACTCTCCCCAGTGGTGGCTCCATGTCCCCTGATGTCACTGATTTCCCTGTGCCATCAGGACTTCCCTTTTTTTGTCACCAGTCCCCTGTGATGTCACTGGTCCAAAATGATGTCACTGATGTCCCTGTAGTGTCACCACTGTCCCTGATGATGTCACTGATGTCTCTATGATATCAACCCTCTCTTTGTGAATTTACCGATGTCCCAGTGACATCACAGCTCTTCCTTTGTTGTCAGCATTCTCCTGTGAGGTCACTGGTCCCCAGTGCTGTCACCGATGTCCCTGTGATGTCACCACTATCCACTGTGATGTCACCAGTGTCCCCAATAATGTCATTGGTGTCTCTGCAATGTCACCCCTTGCCTTGTGAAGTCACCGATGTCATCTGTGATGTCACAGATATCCCCATTGATGTCATTGGTGTCTCTGTGGTGTCATCACTGTCCTAAGAAGTGGCACCATGTCCCAGTGATGTCATTGATGTTACTGTGACATCACTGCTGTCCCTTTGTTGTTATCAGTCCCCTGGGATGTTACTGTTCCCCAGTGATGTCACCCATCTCTCTGTGATGTCACCACTGTCCCCTGTGTTGTCAACAATGACCCCGATGATGTCACTGGTGTCACTGTGATGTCTTCCATGTCATTTTGAAGTCATTTAATTCCCCTGTGATGTCACCAAAGTTCCTGTGACATCACGGCTTTCCCTTTGTTGTCACTAGTTCCCTGTTATGTCACTGGTCCCCGATGATGTCACTGCTGTCTCTCTGATGTCACCACTGTCCCCTGTGGTGGCACCATGTCCCCGTGATGCCACCGATGTCCCTTTGATGTCACTGATGTCCCTGTGACATCACAGCTGTCCCTTTCTTGTCACCAGCCTCCTGGGATGTCACTGGTCCCCACTGATACCACCAATGTCCCCGTGTGATGTCACCACTGTCCCCTGTGTCTCTGATGATGTCACTGCTGTCTCTGTAATGTCACCATTGTCCTTGTGAAGTCACCAATGTCCCCATTGATGTCACCGATGTCATTGTGACATCACAACTCTCCCTTTGTTTTCACCAGTTATCTGTGATGTCACTGGTCCTCAGTGATGTCAGCCAGACCCCTTTGATGTCACTGATGTTCCTGTGACATCACAGCTGTCTCTTTGTTTTCACCAATCCCCTCTGATGACACTCGTCCCCAGTGATGTCATCAATGTTCCTTTCATTAGGGTTAGGGTTAGGGGGTTAGGGTTTAGGGTAGACTTAAGCTTACGTTTAGGCTTAGGTTTTAAGGTTAGGGTTAGGGGTTAGTGTTAGGGTTAGGGGTAAGGGTTAAGTTAGGGTTAGGTTTTAAGTTACTTTTTGGTTAGAATAAAGGATAGGGTTAGGGTTAGGGTTAGGGTTTACAGTTAGGATTGGGTTTGGGGTTTAGGATTAGGGTTTAGGGTTAAATTTAGGGTTTAGGTAACTTTTTGATTAGAGTAAGGAATAGGGTTATGATTAGGGTTTGGGTTAGGGTTAGAGTTAGGGTTGTATGAGGCAAAAACATCCCCTTTCTTTTCCCCTTCTCGGTGTGTGGGGCGAAAATCGCCCTTGTCAGGGAGCTCCTGCAGGCTCTGCCCCTCCGGTGATCCAACAGCGGCCCCTGCTGACCGGGATTGGAATTGCGCCAAAAAGCAAGGAATACCTGACTGTATTTTTTTTCTTTTTTTTGTGTGTGTGTGTGTTTTTTTTGTTTGTTTGTTTGTTTGATTGTTTTTTTTGTTTTTTGTTTTTTAGCTGGATTTTTGGTACAGGATTATTTGGTTGTTTTTGTACTCTTTTGTTGTTCTGCCAACACACATATATCCTTTAATAAAGGGCTGGTTTTTTTCCCCCTTCTCCATACTTCCTCTCCATACTTGGAGCCTCCAAATTTTGGATTTACAATTGCTTAGGGGGAGGAGTTTGGTCTTCTTCTTAAGTCATCCTCCTTAGACAAACACTTGTATTTCATTAAACTGAGAGAGGTGCAAAGTCATGCTTTGTTTACAATCCAGGGATCTTGCAGGCTCTTCCCATTTCCCTCTGCCCCTCTCAGAGAACTTGTGTGGACACCTTCCCTGCCTGCACCAGGGATTTCACAAAACTGGGAGCGAGGGTATTTCATGGAGAAGGACCTGGGTTTGTTCTGAGGCCTCTCCAAGCAAATGTTTCCTTCACGAGAGCTAAAGCCAGGACAGTGGGGGGAACATCAGAAATGCAGCTCCTCCAGGAATGGCAGCACCTCCAGGAATTCCCAGCACATGCCCACAGATCCTCCCAGAGGGGTGAGGCAGACATCAAGGTTGGACGGGAATGCCCTGTTTGGGATAACTTAGGTGATGGCTGCATCCCCTCTCCCTCCCCCAGAAGCTGGAGATGCTGCTGTCTGGGAGTAGGAGGTGCCTGTGTGGGGGTTCAGCACCGCTGGCTTGGTGCAAGTACAAGAAGCGTTTGGACGATACTCCCGGGCACGTGGTGTGACTCTGGGGGATGGTCCAGAGAAGGCTCAGGAGTTGGACTCGATGATTCTTGTGGGTCCCTTCCAACTTGGAATACTGGGTGTGATTCTGTGAAGTTCCACAGGGCTGTGTGTGAGCAGAGAGCAGGGGCTGAGCAAAGCAGAGCAGGGCAATGGCAGTACAGCCCTTGAGCACTGTGAGGACACAACACAGGATCCAGATCCAGAGGGGAATGGCTGACCCTGGAAGAAGGGTGGGTCACAATGTGGACAAAACATATCCAGGAAGAAAGAAGAGTGGAAAGGGCTCACAAGTTATCACTTGCCTCTGATAGGGAATATTGTCTCAGTCGAGGGGTTGCTGTCTGTTAGAGAAATGTAAAGTTCATGATTCTTGGTGTCCTGTGCAGGGACCATCCCAGACACTGAACTCCTCCCCCAGCTCCCATCTTGATCCTTTAGATGAATGTGGAACCAGCCAGCTCATGCAAATCTGCCCAACTGGCTGACATGGGCTCTTAGAAAAAGAGAAGAGACCAGAGAAGGCGTGATGGGGAGAGGAAGCAGTGAACAGGATATGCCATTCCAGCCCAGTGAGATCCCAGGTGATGAACCTCCTCATGTCCTGGTGGTGGCAGCTGGGCAGCCTTGGCCCTGATGCTGAGGGTCACTGAGTGTGTGAGGAGGGAATCCTTCACCATTGGTGGCTGTGCCTGCCTGGGAGCTGGACCAGCTGCCTGGGAGGAGAAAGGCACAGGCTGAGAGCCTGCAGCTCCCCCAGGTGCTGCACACACTGAGACACTGTGGGGATCCCAGATCCACCATCTGTCATCTGTGAGGATCAAGAAATGAATGCCCTGCCCAGTTGTGGCTCTGGAGAGAGCTCAGCCCCGTGCCCCTTCCACATTCCCATTACTGAGGATTTACTAGACAAGAATTTTCCCACCCATGTGGCTCCATCCCACATCTCCTTTTTCCCCTGTTTGACACCACCCCAAGCCCGGTTTTTGTGTGGTTTGTGGTTCCAGGTGGATGGCTCTGATGCCTAAAGCATTTCAGCACCTCCCAGGTGTTACACTCTGCCCTGAACCCATTGGGAAGTGTTGAAAATCACCCCCTTTTGTTCAGAGTCCCCTGGGGGCTGAAGGAAGCAATCATCCTCCTGCCTTCCCCAAAGCAGCTCTGCCCATCACTGCTGCACGCCTGATCCACACAGCCTGTGTCCTGCCCTGTGCCCAGGACACGCCCTGTCCTGCCCCTCTCAGCAGCACTCCAGTGCTCCTCCCTCCTAGACATATTTTGTCCACATTGTGACCCACCCTTCTTCCAGGGTCAGCCATTCCCCTCTGGATCTGGATCCTGTGCTGTGTCCTCACAGTGCTCAAGGGCTGTGCTGCCATTGCCCTGCTCTGCTTTGCTCAGCCCCTGCTCTCTCCTCACACACAGCCCTGTGGAACTTCACAGAATCACACCCAATATTCCAAGTTGGAAGGGACCCACAAGGATCATCGAGTAATCCTGTACCAAAAATCCCCCTCAAAAAAAAGGAAACAGTCCGGTATTCCTCGCTTTTTGGCGCAATTCCAATCCCGGTCAGCAGGGGCCGCTGTTGGATCACCGGAGGGGCAGAGCCTGCAGGGGCTCCCTGACAAGGGCGATTTTCGCCCCACACACCGAGAAGGGCAAGAGAAAGGGGATGTTTCTGCCTCATCCAAGGAGAAGGGTCAGGTGAAATGTCCCCCAAGAGCAGCTCTCTGTCTCCAGGAGTTTTAACCAAAACCTGCTGCACGGGGCTCATGTGGGGACATCAAACCCAGCCCACATGGGAATATGCAGAGCTCTTTTTTTCTAAAACTTTAACATTACGACAAACCTCTATCTGCCAACTGATGACAATTTTGATGCAGGAACAGATGTGACCCTGTGACCTCACATGGTATTTTAACGCTCCAATGGCATGGGCCTTTCTGGGTCCAGCCAGGGCTAAAAATTACTTTTGGCTGGGATTTAGGTTTGGAAAGAAAATCCAAGGAAAGAAAGGAGGGGCAGTAGAACCAGTATGAATATGAAGGTTTGAGGGTCTGGTGGATGTCTCAGCTGAGCTCAGGCCGCAGACGTCTCCCCTTTCTCTCACCGTGTAGCTCCACAGACCCTTCGTGTCTCTCCAGCCACCCCTTTGTATCTCCAGGGCTGTCACTGGGCAGCTCAGCCCCATTCCGGGAGGGACTGTGGGAGGCAGAGGTGCAGTTGGGGAGAGAAATCCATGTTTGTTCTCCCCGGGAGCAGAAACACCTGAGCATTGCACACCCCATAGCCCTGAGCACAGCAGGGTCTCTGCCCCTGTGTGCCTGTGCAACCAGGGGAGCATTGGTGCGGGTACAGAGACGAGCACACCCGCAGCTGGATCCCATGGTTTATGGACACACTGCTTCCTTTGGACACAGGGCATGGAGATGTCTTCACTCGAGGGGCTCACGTCTCCATGTCCAATCCAGGGAATAGATTTGATCTGGATTTCTCCATCAGACATTGTCAATACATGTGCCAGTCACAAAGATGCTTTGGGATCAAGGCATCCAGAACACATTCCTGATGGGCCTGGGTCTGGTGGAAGGGCTGGGTGTGGACATGTTGGCATGGTCAGAGCTTGTGGGGAGGTGTTGCCCTGCCAAGCCAAGGGAGACCAAGAACATCCCCGGTCATGACATTTGCAATGGCACGTGTTCCACCCCATCCACACAAGAGTCAGTCAGGATGTATCCAACAGGACAAAGCAGATGTCTCCACAGAATCTTGGGCTGCCATTCCCTTGGGATATGGAAGACCGGTGAGTTGTCATTCTGGGGTAGTGAGACATTGGTTCTTTGGTGGCCAGGGAGCATTGCAGAATGGAGAGAAAAAGTCGTGATATCTGAAAGGGGCCGATGGTTCACGGGTGGGGCTGCACTGGGACACTGTGGGGCGTGTGTGCTTTGGTGTCCAGGGTCCAATCCAGAATGGAGAGGGTACGTCATGACATCGCAAAGAGTCCCATGGCAGACATGTTGGGACATTCCTGGGATATGGGGCATTAGTTCTTTGGTGTCCAGGGGCCATTCTGGAATAGAGATGATTTGCCTTAAAATCACAACCAGGCCAGTGGCAAACAGGAAAGGTTGCCATGTGGGGGTGTGGTGCATTGGTTCTTTGGTTTTCAGGTATCATTCTGGAATGGAGAGGGTAGGCCATGACATCACAAAGGCAACCATGGAACACTTTTGGGGCTGCAGTGAGAGGGTGAACACTGCAGGAAAGAAAGCCCTGAGCCTCTGTCTCTCAAGTGCAGTTGCTGTGCCACTCTCGGCACTGCACAAAGAAAAAGAGCTTTCTGTGCGGGTAGCTTTGGTCTGGCAGGTATCTTCATCCGTATTGAACAACAGACCTAAACTTAAAAAAAACCCTAAACCCAAACCTAACGCTAAACCTTAACCCCTAACCATAACCCTGTCCCTTACCCTAACCCAAACCTTACCATACTAACCTAACCCTAATGCTAAACCTTATCATAAATCCTAGACCCTAACCCTAACCCTAATCCTAACCCTGACTCACCACCTATCTAGTGCAGTTGGTGCACCACTCTTGGCACTACACAAAGAGCAAGAACTTTCTGTGCATGCACCTTTGGACTGGAAAATATCTTAGACAGTACTGAACTTTAGATCTCATATTAAAAAAACCCTCAAAACCTAAACCTAAACCCTTACCTAAAATCGTAACTGTATCCCTTACTCTAACCCAAATGTTATCTACACAATAATCTTAACTTAACCCTAACCTTAACCTAATCCTAACCCTAAGCCTAAACCCAAACCCATAACTGCAACCATATCCCTTACTCTAACCCAGACATTATCTAAACAATAACTCTAACCCAGACATTATCTAAACAATAACCCTAACCCTAACCCTACTAATACCCTAACCCTACTAGTACCCTAACCCTACTAGTACCCTAAACTTAAACCTAACCCTAACCCTAACTAACCCTAACCCTAATCCTAAACCTAACCCTAATGCTGACCTTAACTCTTACTCTAACCCTAACCCTTATCCCTAACCCGAACCGTAAACCTAAACTTAAACCTAACCCTAACCAAAACATTACCTAAACCCTAACTCTAACCCTAAATCTAACCCTAACAATAACCCTAAGCCTAACACTAACTCTAACCCTAACCCTAACCCTACCCTAAACCTAACCCAAATCCTAACCCTAACCTAAACCTAACCCAAATCCTAACCCTAATCCTAAACATAAACTTAAACCTAACCCTAACAAAAACATTATCTAAACCCTAACTTTAACCCTAACCCTAACTCTTACCCTAAGCCTAAGTCTAACCCTAAAACTAACCCTGAGCCTCTGCCTCTCAAGTGCAGTTGTTGTGTCATGCTCGGCAGTACAAAAAGAGCAAGAGCTTTCTGTGTGTGCACCTTTGGACTGGGAAGTATCTTAGAAAGCACTGAACCCTAGACCTAACCTTAAAAAGAAATCTAAACCTAAACCTACCCTAAACCCTAAACACTAACCGTATCCCTATCCCTTACACTCACCCAAACATTACCTAAACCCTAACCCTAACCCTAACCCTAGCCTTAACCCAACCCTAACCCTAGCCTTAACCCTAACCATAACCCTAATTGTTACCCTATCCCTTACTCTAACCAAAACTTTACCTAAAGCCTAACCCTAACCTAACCCTAACCCTAACCCTAACCCTAACCTTATCTGTGCCCCTAACCTTTAAGCATAGCCCCTAACACTAATCATAACCCTCAGTCACCATTTATCTACTTCACTTGGTGCACCACTCTCAGCACAACACAGAGAGCAAGAGCTTTGTGTGCGGGCACCTTTGTCTGGGAGGTGTCTTCGTCCGTACTGAACCCCAGACCTAAACTTAAAAAAATCTAAACCTGAACCTAATGCTAAACCCTAAACCCTAACAGCAAACCTATCCCTTACTCTAACCCAAACATTACCTGACCCCCAACTCTAACCTAAACCTAAGTTTAAACCTAACCCTAACCTTAACCTTTAATCATAGGCCCGAACACTAACCCTAACCTTTAATCATAGCCCTGAACACTCACCCTAACCCTGACTCACCATCTACCCAGTGCAGTTGGGGCACCTCTCTCAACACTACACAAAGAGTAAGAGCTTTCTGTGTGGGCACCTTTTGACTGGGAGGTATCTTAGTCAGCATTGAACCCTAGACCTAATCTTAAAAAAAGATCTAAACCTAAACCTAACCCTAAACCCTGACTGCACTCCTATCCCTTACTCTAACCCAAACGTCATCTAAACCCTAAACCTAATCCTAAGCCTTACCTGAACCCTAGCCCTAATCCCTAACCCGAACCCCAATCCCAACCTCAACTCTAACCCAAACCCAAACCCCAACCCCAACATGAACGCTCACCCGAACCCCAACCCAAACTATAAACAGAATCCTTACTTGAACCTATAACCTGAACCCCAACCCAACCCAAATCTGAATTCAAACACTGAACCTGAACCCAAACCCGAACCCTAACATGAACCCTAAACCCTAACCCTAAACCCTAACACTAACCTAGATACTTTCCTCAAAATAGCAGACAATCGCACCAACAACCGCCGGCACTTTTTGCTTCTCAAGGCCAACCAGGTGCATGAGGCCTCACTCCTTCACCCTGGCACAATGAGAGCAAAAAACCTGTGCTTTCAGTTTGCCAGAAGAAAGAGAGTGAGAGCTTCCTCTGCCTTCTTATGTATACTTTTGCTAAAGTAAAACTCGTATGGAATACATGGAACACGACCTTGGTTCCTTGGTTACAACCTGGTTACCAAGGAAGGCCTAGACTCAAAACCACTACAGGTTTTTTTTCCTGAGTGGAAATGCATTTGTTTGGTGTCAGAACCCTTAGGCTGGAATTGTCAGTCTGAGAGCCAAAATGGAATGAGGATGAAGATTCCTGCCAGAGAAAAGGTGCCAGCACAGGAAGCTCTATGTGTGCATGAAGTGCCAAGAGTGGCTCACCAATTGCACAGGAGAGATGGAGGGTAAGGACTTTTTTTCCTGGGTGGAACTTCATTTGTTTTGTGTCAGAATCCTTTCCCTGGTATTGTCAGTCTTAGACCTCAAATGGAATAAGAATGAAGATACCTTCCAAACAAAAGTTGCCAGCACAGTGTAACAGGGTGAGTTCGAAAGGATGCCGAGATTGAAAACCAAGATACTGCTGGAAACTCCACAATAAACCCTATCTTTATTACAGAAAGTGGTCAAGTAAACTGGAACCCGAGAGGCAGGAAAGGAGAGGAGTGAACTGAGCCCTCAGGGAAACCCCTACTCACTCAGGTGTGTTTTATGAGGTTGTCTTACCGACCCCAGGATAACCAGAATTCCCCAAGCAGAGGTTGCACCCTCGGAGGGTCAGCAGGCTCACAAAGATAGCGGCGTCCCCACAGAAGGCAACGTTGTCCTTCCTGTGAAGTTTGAGAGCCCCAAGCACGAGCCACCTGCATTTTTATCCACTGAGCCGGGGACGTCTCCCTGGGCCGGTGTGGCAGCACCGCCCAGCCAGAGGCCCTCGGTCCCTCCCCCGTTCTGTGAGTGCCCCCCTTCAGCCATGCGGGAGAACGTGGGGATTCCCCTCGCACTTGCGCTGCTTCACTCAAGGGGTCTGATCTATTTGGGTTTGGGGGCTTTACTTCATCCTCTCCTCTTCAGTCTCTCCTTCAAATGTTCTCTACAGACAACCAGCCGATCACAGAACACCAATTAAAACAGTTTATACAAGAAACTCTCTCCAAGGATGAAGCTCCCGTTTATCAGTGAACTTGACAGGCAAAGAACAAAACTTTTGCAGGTGGCTGGGCCAAACACAGACCAAAAAATATCAACAATCCCTGATACACCTACCCTGATTTCTGTGCTGAAGATGCTTCTTCAGCCCTTCTCTGGAGCTGCAGGGGCAGTGCCTGTGTGCAGAGCTGGAGGGAAGAGACTCCCAGCACAGCAGCACAGCCAGGGACAAGGGCACTTGTTCTTTCCACATCTCAGCTTTGGGAAAGGATGGGGAAGGTTGGGAAAGGTGTTAACAGGGTGGTTTTGCCTGAGGTGTTAAACATGGGAGCGGGTCTATTTTCACAATTCCCAAGAGAAGAGATGGCAGAAAGCTGCCCTGCAGGTTGTATTTGAAGGAAGAGGAAAAGAGACCGA
>NW_026086836.1:0-11174 GCF_022539395.1 Myiozetetes cayanensis
GCCTGCTACACTATTTCATTTTTTCAGTCTTTTCAAAGACTTTTTTTCAGTCTGTTTCAAAGACACTGTTACAGTGAATGAGTTGGCACATAAATATAATTTTAAAAATTCTAGGTTTAAACTGATGAGTAAATTTAAACAATTATCTTTATCGGGGGTTTGGGGTGGGGTGGGTGGGGAAATCTTCCACTTTTCCCACCATCTAGAGCTCTTTTCTATAAATTCTTTAGAGCTCTGATTATGTCATGACTGACTGATGGCTAGTCCTGCAAAAGGGAAGAGTTTTCACTTTCTTTGAAAGAAGAGGCCAAATGGAGGCAGTTTCTTTTGCACTAGAATTTGCAAATTTTTCTGGTTTGCTTTCATTTTATGAAAAGCATATGCAATCTATAAGAAGTACTGTACAAGTTAATAATAACAACTTTAGGTGGACTTTGTTTTGTACAGCAAAGTTCAAAAGAGTGGCGCTAGTATAAACAACTCTCTCATTCTCTCTTTTCTTTGTAATACTTCACCAAGAGGATGTCTGGGGTGAGGTGTGGCCATTTCTAGGCAGAATGGTTCTTCTAGATTTTACTTGGATTTTGTGTGTTTTCGGAATATGTTTTATTAGCTAATACTGAAATTGCCAGTTGGATGCCCAAGGCAGGAGAAAGAGCTCACCAACTTCGTGCCCTATTCCTCTGTCCAGCCTTCATTACTGTCCCAGCCCACAGCATAATTGAGGACGTTCCTCTGGGAAAAGGTTAACTTGGATTCCTACAGTCCCAGCAATTTCACACAGTTTCTCTTATGTAACAATCATAAATGTACTAGACAAGATGGTCTAATAAGCAAGTCTACTGGAATTCTTCTTCATTGCATCTCAAATTGTAATGGTGACTATTCAGCTGATGGTAGCATTGCTTGTTTCAGTTCCTGGTTTTAAAGATGGCATAAATGTCTGCCACGTAAAGGTAACTACCAACAAAGAAAGGAGATTGTCCCCTTGGGAGATGATAAGAAAACAGGCTGCTTTATTTTTGATATTTTCCTTTAGCACTTCTGATTTGGAAGATTTTTGTTTCTAATACACCACACATTGAAACCAGTCACCAGAAACAAAGCTTGAAATGCCATCTCTTAGTGGAAGGCTTAACAGTTGTTCAGTGGTCCCATTTTAAGGAATGGTTTCAAAAAGCAAGGCCTGAGGGTTAAAACAAGCTCTTTTACCTTTTCTTACATATGATCCAAGCATCTAAGTCACTCAGCAAACGTGCCATTCTGCAAGTGTCTTATTTTCTTTCCACAGAATTTCAAAAGCCCTGTGGGAAGTGCCATTTATGGAATATAATTGCTATGGATGCTCTTCTGAGACTATTTTTGTTGTTATGTTTCAAGATAAAAGCAATCTAGTATTTATAGGAAAAATAAATACATATGCCTTTTGCAATGTGTTGTAACTGAAAATTAAATATTTTTCTACTCAAATTTTGGCATATTTCCTGGAATCACTGAGCTTTCAGTAACATTTTTAGTTAATATTCTGCAGCCTACTGTTGTATTCACTGTAGCTGACATGAGCTCAGAGAGTTTGTCTTTATTTAACCTTAGAGAGGAATCCCAGGCTTGCTCTGTAGTCGGCAGAGCTGTTGGGAAGGATTTGCTCTGGACTGTAGTGGAAAGAATAAGGAAAGGATCCCACTCTGAATCATGCCTGCTACAATTTTACTCCATCAGTGATACTGAAAATCCTGCAAAACAAGTGAAGTTAGCCTTTGTCAAACTGATTAATATTTTCTTTTGTTAAATCCATCCCTTTCCTTCTCTGTCTAATAAACTGATGAATCCTGTTGCTTAAGTCGTGCATCCCACTGCTTCTTGTGATGTTTGAAGTTGAGGGCACTGATTAGGACAATGTTTTACCTGTAGAATATATATATCTGTGTAGAAGGTGTGAAAAAAACATAGAAAACTCCAATGAGAGTAAACATTCTGGATCACCTTTGCTCTCTAGAGACAATTGCGTTGGGAGGGGTAGGGGAGAAGATGCTTCAGCTAAAAGTCAAAGCTTTTAAAGACGCTGATTCTGTTTCTCTGCTCCATTTCACATTTTTCACACTGATGTACTTCCACAGGGCTGCTTTATCTCATTCTTGTTAGCTACTAAAGGAGAATGTAAATGGCCTGTGGCATTAGGACAGAGGAACAGACAACAGCAAACCATTCAGTTTGATTCGTAATCTTACAGTTACTTGTTTAGAATAATTTAACTGATTAGGTTGACTATTACCCAACTAGTTATTACAAAGTACAGTTTTAAGATAGTAATTACCCTCAAAAGATAGTATTTCCTATGTTAGCAGTAAGTATTGGAGGTAACTTTAATGTTAGCAATATTTATACCAGGAAATAAATGCCTGTCTTCATTTACCAGTAAATAATGGCATTGAAATTACATGAAATATTATGTATTGATTTCTCTGGATTCAAGTCTTTATAACTAATTTCTGTCATTAGTGGTTTTTTTCCCCTCACATAAAGGAACAAGGTTAAGGCCAACTTGATGAAGTAGATATTCCAGTGCTAGATTTATTATTTGGGTGTGTTAAAATTCTGGAAAACGTGTAGCTTATCAAACTGAGCCTCATTTCAGTTGTAGATTTTACTAATAGTGAAAGGAAATTTCCATTGTTAGAAAAATCTGGAGGCCTCCTCTCATGCTAAGTTCTCTGAAAATGAAGAAGTGGGATGCTGGTCCATGATAGGAAGTTGTCCCAGTTTAAATGAGACAAGGGTCTTTTGCTGAGGATGAATTAGGAGGAAAAGACCCAAACTTCTCTTTCCAAACAATTATAAATCCAAAATTAAGAGGCTCCAATTGAAGGAAAACAAATTATGGAAAAGGGAAAATAACAGCCCTTTATTAAAAGGTATGTGTGTATTAACAGGAACACGAAAAAAAAACTCAAGTAAAATAACTAAGTAATACTCCTATACCCACCAATAATCCCCTTCAAGAACAAAACTGATAAACCGGCAAAAAAAAGAAATAGTTCAATTTCTTGCACCCTTTGGTGCTGTTCCAACCACAGTCAGCAGGGGGCGCCGTCGGGTCACTGGAGATGCAAAATTTGTAATGTCCTGTACCATTCACCAGGTGGCGCTGTTGGGTCACTGAAGGTGTAAAAAACTTGTAGTGTCCTATTATAGTCACCAGGTGGCGCTGTTGGATCACTGAAGGAGTTGAACTTGTAATGTCCAGTGCCCGTCACCAGGTGGCGCTGTTGGATCCTTGGCTGCCACCGGGGAGGGGGAGGGGGAACAACAGCAATAAAACAGAAAGTTCTCCCAATGGAAGAAAACTCACAAACTTCAGCTGATTAGGGTCCGTTGTAAGCAGAGCTTGTAGTCAGCCAGAGGTGAGCCAAGAGCAGCCGCCAGAAACTCCCCTCCGACAGGAAAAGAAACAAAGGAGCCCGGCAGTGTCTGCAGCCCGCAGCAGCCTCTCACCCCGGCAGTGCGAGAGAGAGTCTCCTCCCCCAGCCTCCACCCCTTCCAGTCACACACCAGCCAACTCCCCCCTTCGTTGTCAAGGAGACAAATCTCCATCGTTAAGGGCTCCGGGTGATTATTTTGTTCAACTAAAATGGCCCATCACAGAGCACACACACAGGCAGGAGGAAAGGAAAGAAAAATTCTTTGCTAAAAATACGAACTATGACATTATCCACCCCTAATTTTTTTCCTTTTCTCATGCCACCATACATCTATCAAATGGAACCTTTTTAACTCCACATATACATACATCATTCTAGACTATGTACATATTCACAAATACATATAGATACAAATATGGGTAGAGTTATGACCTGTTTACCCTAAGATTATATCTCCTTGGGGTATGCACCGGGTTTCTCCATCTTCTTGCATCACCCACCATGTGCAACCAGGTCCTTGGGCAAAGACAACTCCACGAATGGATTTGCCTTTGCTCGAGGCATGGTTCACCCAAACTGTTTTGCCTAACATACCTCTCATGTGAACCACTGGGACCTTGTCCCCGTCTACAGTGTGAAGGGACTCTGATTGGGCAGGGCCGGCTCGATTGACGGAGCCTCTAGTGTTGACTAACCATGTAGCCTTTGCTAGGTGTTGATCCCAGTGTTTGAAAGTCCCTCCACCTAATGCTTTCAGGGTAGTCTTCAACAGTCCATTGCACCGTTCAACTTTCCCGGCAGCTGCTGCATGGTATGGTATGTGATAGACCCACTCAATGCCATGCTCTTTCGCCCAGGTGGTAACTAAACTATTTTTGAAGTGTGTCCCATTATCTGACTCAATCCGCTCTGGAGTGCCGTGCCGCCACAGGACCTGTTTTTCGAGGCCCAGGATGGTATTTCTGGCAGTGGCGTGGGCACCGGATGCGTCTCCAGCCATCCAGTGGTGGCTTCCACCATGGTGAGCACATAGTGCTTACCTTGACGGGTCTGTGGCAGTGTGATATAATCAACCTGCCAAGCCTCCCCATACCTGTATTTATTCCACCGTCCACCATACCATAGGGGTTTCAGTCTCTTAGCCTGTTTAATGGCAGCGCATGTCTCACAGTCATGGATAACCTGAGAGATAGCATCCATGGTTAGATCCACCCTCGGTCTCGTGCCCATTTGTAGGTGGCATCTCTGCCTTGATGGCCGGCGGCATCATGAGCCCATCGTGCTAAGAACAGTTCACCTTTGTGCTGCCAGTCTAGGTCCACCTGTGACACCTCAACTTGTGCAGCTCGGTCTGCCTGCTCATTGTTGCGATGTTCTTCATTGGCTCGATTTTTGGGCACGTAGGCATCTACGTGGCGGACCCTCACAATCAGCTTCTCTACCCGGGTAGCGATGTCTTGCCATATATCAGCGGCCCAGATGGGTTTTCCTCACGTTTCCAATTGGTCTTCTTCCATCTGTCCAACCACCCCACAGGGCATTGGCCACCATCCATGAGTCCGTGTAGAGGTAAAGTTTTGGCCACTTCTCTGCTCAGCAATGTCCAATGCCAACTGGACAGCTTTGAGCTCTGCGATTGGTTTGATTCACCCTCTCCTTCCATAGCTTCTGCAACTTGTCGTGTGGGACTCCATACAGCTGCTTTCCATTTACGTTTCATCCCTACAATACGGCAGGAACCATCAGTAAAGAGTGCGTAGCGTATGTCTTCTTCTGGTAGTTGGTTGTATGCTGGGGCTTCCTCTGCCCGTACTACCTGCTCTCCTTTTTCTTCTTCTGCTAGACTAAAATCCTCACCTTCCGGCCAGTTCGTGATGATTTCTAGGATCCCAGGGCGATTTGGGTTTCCAATGCGAGCGCGCTGCGTGATCAGGGCAGTCCATTTGCTCCAGGTGGCATCAGTGGCATGATGAGTAGAGGGCGTCTTCCCTTTGAACATCCACCTCAACACTGGCAGCCGAGGTGCCAGGAGGAGCTGTTCTTCTGTGCCAATCACCTCTGAGGCAGCTTGTACTCCCTCATAAGCTGCTAGGATCTCTTTTTCTGTTGGAGTGTAATTGGCTTCCGATCCCCTGTAGCATCGGCTCCAGAATCCAAGTGGGCGGCCTCGGGTCTCTCCAGGCACCTTCTGCCAGAGGCTCCAGGAGAGGCCCTTATCCCCAGATGCAGAGTAGAGTACATTCTTCACATCTGGTCCTGTCCTAACTGGCCCAAGGGCTACAGCATGGGCAATCTCCTGTTTAATCTGTTCAAATGCTTGCTGTTGTTCAGGACCCCACTGGAAATCATTCTTCTTGCGGGTTACCAGATAGAGAGGGCTTACGATCTGGCTGTACTGGGGATATGCATTCTCCAAAACCTATGGCACCCAGGAAGCTTGTGTTTCCTTCTGCTAGTTGGTGGGGCCATTGCTGTGATTTTATCGATGACTTCAGTCGGGATTTGACGACGTCCATCTTGCCACTTTACCCCCAGGAACTGGATCTCTCGGGCAGGTCCCTTGACTTTACTCTTTTTAATGGCAAACCCAGCTTCCAGGAGAATCTGTATGATCTTTTTCCTTTCTCAGAGACCTCTTCTGCTGTGTCCCCCCCATACAATGATGTCATCAATGTACTGCAGGTGTTCTGGGGCTTCACCTTTCTCTAGTGTAGCCTGGATCAATCCGTGGCAGATGGTGGGACTGTGTTTCCACCCCTGGGGCAGTCGGTTCCATGTGTACTGCACACCCCTCCACGTGAAAGCAAACTGCGGCCTGCACTCTGCTGCCAAGGGAATGGAGAAGAATGCATTCGCAATGTCGATAGTGGCGTACCACCTCGCTGCCTTAGACTCCAGCTCGTACTGGAGCTCCAACATGTCTGGAACTGCAGCACTCAATGGCGGGGTGGCTTCATTCAGGCCACGATAGTCCACAGTCAGTCTCCATTCTCCGTCGGACTTACGCACAGGCCAGATGGGGCTGTTGAAGGGGAGTGGATCCTGCTGATCACTCCTTGGCTCTCCAGCTCACGGATCATCTTATGGATGGGAATCACAGAGTCTCGGTTTGTTCGGTACTGCCGACGGTGCACTATTGTAGTGGCAATTGGCACTCGCTGTTCCTCAACCTTCAACAGTCCCACAGCAGAAGGGTTCTCTGAGAGGCCAGGTAGTGAATTCAACTGCTTAGCAGCTTCTGTCTCCACAGCAGCTATTCCAAAAGCCCATCTATGTCCCTTGGGGTCTTTGAAATACCCATTCCTAAGGTAGTCAATGCCCAGGATACATGGGGCATCTGGACCAGTCACAATGGGGTGTTTCTGCCACTCCTTCCCGGTCAAGCTCACTTCAGCTTCCAGCACGGTCAACTGCTGCGACCCTCCTGTTACCCCAGAAATGGAAATAGCCTCTGGTCCCACATGTCCTGAGGGCATTAACGTACATTGAGCGCCAGTGTCAACCAAAGCCTTATATTCTTGTGGGTCTGATGTGCCAGGCCATCGGATCCACACCGTCCAATAGACACGGTTGTCCCGTGCCTCTACCTGGCTAGAGGCAGGGCCCCTCTAATACTGGTCTCTATCCTGCTCGTCACAGTTTTCCGTCTGCAAATACCGCGGGAGGTACCTTCTAGTGGGTCAGATCCCTGCCCACGGGATACTGGCACTGCACTCACTTTCACGTGACTTTGTTTTCTCTCTGGTCCTTCAGCTCTTGTACTCGGGCTGCCAAAACATGGGTAGGTTTCCTGTCCCACTGTCTCATGTCTTCTCCATGGCCAGATAGGAAATACCACAGCTCAGTTCGTGAGGTCTGTCTACCCCTCTCTAGCTGGGGCGCCCGGTTCTCACTGGTGCCACCTGGGAGCTGTTTCTCTCAATCTTTTCTAGGATTTTCTCCTGTTGATCTTGTAATTTTGTAGCTATGTTAGTCAGGTTATTGATCGAGGTCTCTACAGAGGAAACGCGGGCTTGTAGTGATCCTTGGACCATACTGTCGTACATCCCGAGTTTGTTTGTTATAACCGCCACTGGCTCACTCTTTTCCCCAGCCTCCAATGATGTCAAGTAACTGACGTGGTGCAGATGGCCCTATTACGTATGAAGGTCCACCACATGTATGGTGTAAATCTAACCTTGTCAGGATCGTGATTAGCTTGCATATCCCTTCCAAACAGAATCTCCAACAGTGCCATTTCCCTCAGGCGTCGGATCCCCTCCTCCATGGTATTCCAGCTCTTCACCAAATGGTCTGCCTGCAAAGCCTCTTTGTAAACGAACTCTCTCTCACAGTGTCCAGCAGCCGTGCCCAGAGAGACAGGGGTTTTGATTCTCTCACAAATGCCCCTTCAATGCCCACATCCTGGGCAATAGACCTCAAGAACCTTGCTTCACCGCCATCAAGGTTTATGGTATCACCCGTGGAGTCCCAGACTCGAATCATCCAGGTCAGTATGGGCTCATTCGAGTGACGAAGGACATCTGACCGTAATTTCCGGAGGTTGTCATATGATAAGGACTCAGTGATGATTTCTGGCTCCGGGTTGGCTACCTGTGAGGGTCCTGCCTCCCCATCATCATCTACTGGGCGAACTGATTTGGTCTTATATTTCCTCTTTGGATAGGGGCAACCTCCATTGACTTGTTTGGTTCCTTGAACTGGCCTTATCTGGAGTCACCCTTTGTATCAGACCTCTCACTTTCATTTTTCCTTTACCCTGTGAGGGCTGCACCATACCGAGCACCTTTGGTCCTGGTAAATCCTGGGCCTAACTACGAATATTAGATATGACACCGTGGCAATAGATATGACACCTTGCACGAGAAGCCCCAAAAGTAAAATGTCTCTTACATCTAAAGAGAGTTTAAATCTCTCAGAGGCTATTGTAGTGGAACCAAAGGGAAAATGTATGAAGGGTTGGGCAAATATACTCCCCTGTGTTTCTCCATAGGAATAGGTGCCATTATCCTTAAAACCCCAAAGGAGACAGTGTAGGTTAGGGCAGTAATATATCCTTGAGAACATATCCCGAAGGAAAATAACAGGTACTGAGTTTACTATGTCATAAAACCAGTGCGAGATCTCAAACATACTTATTGCAATGAGGGTCATAGTGTCTGAGCTGAAAAACATCGACAGGTGGGACATAGATTTCGGCATAATTATATACCACAGAAAAGCAGCGATCTTAGACTTCATGGTGCCTATAGGTTCACAAACACATATCAAGTCACACAAGGGCAGTTATTCCTTTTCCACTTTTCCTCTCTCGGGCCCCACGTTAGCGCCAAAAGATGTCCCAGTTTAAATGAGACAAGGGTCTTTTGCTGAGGATGAATTAGGAGGAAAAGACCCAAACTTCTTTCCAAACAATTATAAATCCAAAATTAAGAGGCTCCAATTGAAGGAAAACAAATTATGGAAAAGGGAAAATAACAGCCCTTTATTAAAAGGTATGTGTGTATTAACAGGAACACGAAAAAAACTCAAGTAAAATAACTAAGTAATACTCCTATACCCACCAATAATCCCCTTCAAGAACAAAACTGATAAACCGGCAAAAAAAAGAAATAGTTCAATTTCTTGCACCCTTTGGTGCTGTTCCAACCACAGTCAGCAGGGGGCGCCGTCGGGTCACTGGAGATGCAAAATTTGTAATGTCCTGTACCATTCACCAGGTGGCGCTGTTGGGTCACTGAAGGTGTAAAAAACTTGTAGTGTCCTATTATAGTCACCAGGTGGCGCTGTTGGATCACTGAAGGAGTTGAACTTGTAATGTCCAGTGCCCGTCACCAGGTGGCGCTGTTGGATCCTTGGCCACACCGGGGAGGGGGAGGGGGGAACAACAGCAATAAAACAGAAAGTTCTCCCAATGGAAGAAAACTCACAAACTTCAGCTGATTAGGGTCCGTTGTAAGCAGAGCTTGTAGTCAGCCAGAGGTGAGCCAAGAGCAGCCGCCAGAAACTCCCCTCCGACAGGAAAAGAAACAAAGGAGCCCGCAGCAGCCTCTCACCCCGGCAGTGCGAGAGAGAGAGTCTCCTCCCCCCCCAGCCTCCACCCCCTTCCAGTCACACACCAGCCAACTCCCCCCTTCGTTGTCAAGGAGACAAATCTCCATCGTTAAGGGCTCCGGGTGATTCTTTTGTTCAACTAAAATGGCCCATCACAGAGCACACACACAGGCAGGAGGAAAGGAAAGAAAAATTCTTTGCTAAAAATACGAACTATGACAGAAGTATAATCAGCCTGAGTCGCGGTGAGGATATGTAGGGGTTGATTTACAACCAGTATGTGCAAAATAAGCTGCAGGGCTCAGTTTGCAAACACTATTGTGAACCAAACTCTGCGGGGTTCAGTTTGCAAACACTATTGTGAACCAGACCCCGCAGGGCTTGCCGAGCTCCAGTTACTATTACTGCTCCTAGTAAGGCTTATTATCCTGTCACAGAAGATGTAAGAGAATCCATCTCTCCCCTTTAAAAGTGATAAACCTTTGTCACCTACAATGCAATTAATGTTAAAAATAGAAGAGTACTGATGATAAGATTGTGACTTGCAGGCAATGAACCATTGTCCAAGTACAGGAGACTTATCTGGAGGGCCAGTCAGCCTACACCATTTGCTGTCAGTTTGCTGATTGCCATTTCTCTCCGGGTTTGATGAAATATTCATGTCTTTGCTCTGCTCTCTGCAAGCACTATTGATTTCTTGTATAAACGCAGCTATATTTAGTCTAGACAAATGGAATGTGGATTGCTGCTGAATAAATGGGATGAAAGGCTGGGGGTTTGCCTGGATGTCTCTCTTGGTCGGTAGCAATTATTTATAATCAAGAGTAGTTTTTGTAAGTTAAAGGCGATTTTTTATAATTTGTCTCAGAACAAAAGTAAGTACTTAGACGCAATCATTCTGTTGGGACAGAGGGCTAAGAAGGCAAGTTTGATCTGAGGTTTACAATCATAGTTATTGGGATTTTTATTTTTTAAAAAAGAGGGCCAGAAAATTGTATTTTTTCAGAATTTTGAGAAGAAAAAAGTATGATCAGTAGAAGAGATTTGATACCTTTTCTTTTTATAAATTTTTTTGCTATGATATGATTACTGTATGATTTGATCATACAGTTAGAATTCACTTCTTTCCGTTTGCTGCAGTTTCAACTTTTGCAGCTTCAATTTTGCTGCTTCTCCTGCTAAAATATTTCTGTTTCATTTGGTTTTCTCCTTGAAAACAAGTACAGCTGAAGCAGAGAAAAAGGAGAAAATATACTTTAAATCTTGTTGCAGAGTCATTTCCAACAACATGTTTGTTTTCAACTAATAATCTTATTTTCCACTAGAAGATAGTGGAGGAAGAGAAACTGGAGAAAATGTGTTTGTGTTCCACTGCCCTCTCGTGGATGGAATCAAAACTGCTTGAGCTTTAACAGACTTTCAGCTGCTATTTATTTTCCTCTTGTAGAAATGTTACTTGCTTGTTTTTTCTGTTCCTCTTCAACAAGTAAAATTACACTCAGTCACTTCACTTAATGTGAAAACCAGAACTTTACAAGTATGTTAGTGAAAATGATCAAATCTCTCTCTTCTACTGCTTTTTCGTCCCTTCTATCTAAATTAAGAGATAGAAAATAAGAATTTTCGTTAAGTACTTTAATGCTGGATTAACAATATATAACATAACTACAAAAATAGGAATATTTCGGGATGTTTTTAATT
>NW_026086837.1:0-11212 GCF_022539395.1 Myiozetetes cayanensis
CTCCTGCTGCTGCTTCAAGACCACGTCTTTCCTCCCTGCAGGTCTCAGCTGATGTGGGCTGTGCTAGGCCAGGGCTGGGAGCTGCTGGTGCTGGGAGAGGGAAGGGGAGAGAAGGGGTTGTGCAGAGAGAGGCTGGGACTTGGCTGAGGAGGCTGGTGGGCTTTGGGCTGGGCAGTGCAATGTGGGGCAGGAGGTGGCTTGGCTGCAGGGGGGTTGGGTGCAGGGCTGCTTCTCATGTGTGCCCCCTTTGTGCTTGTCCCTGCCCTGTGTGCCAGGTGCCCCTGTGAGCCAGAGACATGTCCTGCTGCCAGCCCTGCAACCCTTGCTGCCAGCCCTGCGGGCCCACCCCGCTGGCCAACAGCTGCAATGAGTGCTGTGTCAGGCAGTGCCAGAGCTCCACCGTGGCCATCCAGCCCTCTGCTGTGGTGGTGACCCTGCCCGGGCCCATCCTCAGCTCCTTCCCACAGAACACCGTGGTGGGATCCTCCACCTCCGCTGCCGTTGGCAGCATCCTCAGCTGTGACGGAGTGCCCATCAACTCCGGGGGCTTTGACCTCTCCTGCATCACCAGATGCTACCCTTCCAGATGTGGGCCCTGCTAAAGGCCCTGCAAACATCCTGGGGCAACAACCTGCAAGACCTCTGATCATGCTGCTGGATTGAAAACACAACTTTGGGACACTGCATTTAGAGCTTTGGACCACAGCTTCCTTCCACTCTCCTCTCTGTCTCCTTTTCTGCCCCTGTCTCCCAGGGCCACTTTAGTGGGACCTGATGCCCTACCTGCCTCAGCAGGGCAGGCAGAAGAACACCATATGGGATATCCTTTTAGTGGCTGCTGCTGGTGCTCTCTGCAAGCCCCCTCCTTTTCTTCCCTAGATTTATTAAAATTTTGCTGCATTCAAGCCTTGGCCTCTGAGTCATCTGTTGTTCCGTGGCAACTCTTCCAGTGTGCTCAGGGAAAAACGTGGGGAAAGCAATGTGTGGGACTGCCTGCAGTAGCTCTTACTTTGTGCCCTTTGCCTTGATGCTGATGAAGACCAGCCTGCATCCTGCACAGCCAGTGGCCATCAGGGAGACCCTGGCTCCAAAGTGTTTCAGGAGTGGAGATGGGAAGGAACAATGGTTGGGGACAGCCCAGAACCTCATCTCTTCCTGTCCTTCCTTTGTTACCTGGCCTAGAGTCTCTGACCAGCCCACCTGGGAACAATCCAATGAGATCCACACCTCATACAGTCCCTCAGCACCTGGCAGGGCCCAGCTGCTGTCCAGACAGGCAAGGCTGAGGGAATTCAAGTTCAGATCGGTATCAGCCACACTCAAGAGATACAGTGGAGTCCCCATCCTTGTGAACCCAACACCTCCAAAAGGCTCTCACGGCTTGGGTCGCATCTTCCCTGTGCAGATGACTCGTGCCTTCACTGTTAATACCAACATTTACAAATGCTTCTCAGTTGTACTTGAAAATTTCTTTTTAGACCTTGGCCTCCAGCTGCAGGCAATGTGCCAAATCCAGGCACCCCTGGGGTATCCATGTTCTCCAGGGGGCAGAAAATGAATTCCTGAAGGTACTGCTGGGCTTGAAATAACAGCTCAGGCTCCCAGCACTGTGTGCAGCATGGGATCTTCCACACATGCTCCTCCTGCCTTGATCTGAGGGCAGAGACACCACCTTTTTCCATCAGACTGGCCACTGGGCACATCTTGTGGTGTCCAGAGACCAAGGCTTCACCTGCTCCCAGTGAGACCTTCTGCCCAAGCTCTGGTCTCCGTTGCCAGCTCCCAGATCATCTCCAGTTCCTCTTCCTTGTGCCTGTGACCCCACAGACAGCCCCTCCCCGTGGCTCAATTCAGGCACCACGATACAAGGAAGACATTAAGCTATTGGAGAGTGTCCAAAGGAGATCATGGGGATGGTGAAGGGTCTGGAGGAGAAGCCATATGAGGAGCAGCTGAGGGCACTTGGATTGACCAACCTGCAAAAGGGGAGATTAAGAGGAGATCTCATTGGGGTCTTTAAGAGCATCCTGAGGGGCAGTGGAGGGGCAGGTACCAATCTTGGCTCTCTGTGACCCCTAACAGGACTCAAGGAAACATCTGGAGCTGAGCTGGGGACAGCTTAGCTTGGATATCAGGAGGAGGTTTTTCACCCACAGGGTGGTTGGGCAGTGACCAGGCTCCCCAAGGCATTGGGCACGGTCCCAAGGCTGACAGAGCTTATGAAGTATTTGGAAAATGCTCTCAGGGACAGGGTGGGATTGCTGGGCTGTCCTGTGCAGGGCCAGGAGTTGGACTCAATGATCTTGATGGGTCCCTTCTGACTCAGCACATTCCATGATTCCATAAGTGGGATGAGAAAGTCTCAGTCCTGTCAGAGACCCCTTTAAGTACTAAAACACTGTGATGAGGTCCTCCCCAAGCCTCGAGTTCTCCTGAGAGAAAAGACTGCATTCCTTCAACCTTTCCTCATAACACAAATCCTGCAGCCCTTTGGTCCTCTGAGGGGAACAGGAGTAGGAGAAACAGATTTGCTCCTGCTGGCACACACAGAAAAAAGAAGGAAAATGCACAGAACTGAAAAACCCCAAAGGCGCTTCTGATTGCCATAATAATAATAATAATAATGGCCAGTCTTCGCGAGCGAAGATCCGGGGAAGGTCTTTCCACCTTCCAGCCTGCGCATTGGATTTTTTAGGTGAGACACAGTGTGCGCGGAACTGAGCCCACCCTTTAATCCTAAGGTTCATCTGCCGGGGCCAAGCGAGCTTGGACGGTGGCAGCGAGGTCCTTAGGACGTAGGTGGGTTGCCTTTAAGGGCTAACGAGCCCCACCTACCCGGGAGTGGCCCTGACCGGGAATCGAACCCGGGTCTCCGCGGTGATAGCGCGGCGCCTTTACCCCCTAGACCACCAGGGGCTCCTGATTGCCATAATTGATGCAGAAATCAGAGACCTTGACTGGCTTCCAGCTGCTTTCTCACTCTTCCTCTTCTATGGAACAAGAGAAAGTAGCATGAAAACAGTTGTGGATTGAAGTAAAGACAGTGGGATTACTCACCATGACCATCACAGGCAAACCTGGGCTTGACTCGGAGAACATTCATTCCACTTATTACAGACAAAGCATAGTGCAGGATTGTGAGAGAGAAAAACAAAAGGGAACAAAAAAAAAAGAAAGTCTAAAAGGAAAACAGAAAGCTGAAATGCTTTCCCTCCATCCCCTCCTCTGTTTCAGACTCAATTCCCCTCCATTCCTGGTTCTGCTGCTTCCTCCACCCTCAGGCAGCACACGCGGGGAGGATGGGGGTGTTGCAGTCAGTACACCACAGGATCTTTCGGTGCAAAAAGGGACTCCACTGCACCTGCACAAGAGAATGCAGCAGGATTTGGGCCTTTTGTCCTAAATCACATGTTCCTGCCACTGAGACACAATGGCCAGGCCCTGAGACTGAATTTTTGGGGGATCTGTGGAAAATCTGTGCTTGAAAACCCGAGGAGTTTGACTCAAAGCCGCTTGATTCTCCCTGAGAATCCATCCTACACCTCAGAGCAGAGCAGTCCATGCACCTGGTGCCTTGAGTGCAATAGACACTTGGAGGAAGGTCTCAGCCTCTGCCTCCCTCAGCACAGGCTGATGAGCTGTGCAAGAGCATCTGGCACTGGCTTGGCCATGAGGAGCCCCTGTCCCATCCCAGACACAGCAACACTCCCGCATAAGGCATCGATGGCTCCTTGTGCAAGGGCAGCCCTCTGCTCTGCTGGCTCCTGGATCCTCACAAGTCTATGGGACCAGACGGGATCCATCCTAGGGTAATGAGGGAGCTGGCAGAAGAACTTGCCAAGCCGCTCTCCATTATCTTCCAACAGTCCTGGCTCAGTGGGGAGGTCCCACATGATTGGAAGTTGGCAAATATCACCCCAATCCATAAAAAAGGCTGCAAGGCTGACCCTGGTAACTACAGGCCTGTCAGCCTGACCTCGGTGCCTGGCAGAGTTATGGAGCAGATCATCCTGAGTGCAATCACACAGCACCTACAGGATGGACAAGGGATCAGACCCAGCCAGCACGGGTTTAGGAGAGGCAGATCCTGTTTGACCAACCTGATCTCCTTTTATGATCAGGTGACTCACCTGGTGGATGAGGGGAAGGCTGTGGATGTGGTCTATCTGGACTTCAGCAAAGCCTTTGACACTGTCTCCCATAATATACTCCTGGAAAAGCTGGCAGCTCATGGCTTGGACAGGGGCACTCTGTGCTGGGTTAGGAACTGGCTGGAGGGCCGGGCCCAGAGAGTGCTGGTGAACGGGGCTGCATCCAGCTGGGATCCAGTCACCAGTGGTGTCCCCCAGGGATCGGTGCTGGGCCCAGTCCTGTTTAACATCTTTATCAATGATCTAGATGAGGGGATTGAGTCCATCATCAGCAAATTTGCTGATGACACCAAGCTGGGGGGGAGTGTCAACCTACCGGAAGGCAGGAGGGCTCTGCAGAGGGATCTGGACAGACTGGAGAGTTGGGCCGATTCCAGTGGGATGAGGTTCAACCAGGCCAAGTGCCGGGTCCTGCACTTTGGCCACAAGAACCCCCTGCAGCGCTACAGGCTGGGCACAGAGTGGCTGGAGAGCAGCCAAGTGGAAAGGGACCTGGGGGTGCTGATTGACAGGAGGCTGAACATGAGCCAGCAGTGTGCCCAGGGGGCCAAGATACCAATGGCATCCTGGCCTGCATCAAGAACAGTGTGGCCAGCAGGAGCAGGGCAGTGATCCTTCCCCTGTACTGTGCGTTGGTGAGGCCACACCTTGAGTATTGTGTTCAGCTCTGGGCCCCTCAGTTCAGGAAGGATATTGAGGTGCTGGAGCAGGTGCAGAGAAGAGCAAACAGGCTGGTGAAGGGACTTGAGCACAAGTGCTGTGAGGAGAGGCTGAGGGAGCTGGGGTTGTTTAGTCTAGAGAAGAGAAGGCTTAGAGGTGACCTCATCACTCTCTTCAACTACCTGAAGGGAAGTTATAGCCAGGTGGGGGTTGGTCTCTTCTCCCAGGCAACCAACAAGAGGACAAGGTGACATGAGCTCAAGCTCTACCAGGGGAAGTTTAGGTTAGACGTTAGGAAGAAATTCTTTACAGAGAGGGTGATCAGGCATTGGAACGGCCTGCCCAGAGAGGTGGTAGATTCACCATCCCTGGAGGTTTTTAAAAAGAGATTGGACATGGCCCTTAGTGCCATGATATAGTAATTAGAGTTGGATCAGGGGTTGGACTTGATGATCTTGGAGGTCTTTTCCAACCCAATCTATTCTATGATTCTATGATGGCCACCCCAGGGGGGACCCCTGCACAGGAGCTTCACAGACTCTCCTGACCAGGTCTATGTCCTTACCTGGCCAAGAAACATCATCAGCTGGGGGCTCTTGTGAGGACACGCTGGGATGTCCCTCCCATGGCAGTCCTTGGGCAGGCGGGCGAGAAGCACGAGAGCGATGCCCAATTGCTGACACCTTTGCCACAAACAAGACCACAGGAATGACCCAGGTGAACATCACCTGCATTCACAGGATGACAACAGCCCTTGATCTGAGACTTCTGCCTGTGCTGATGCCTTTCTGCCCCGGAAATCCTTGAGATTCTCATCCCAGCACTTCCAGAAGCTTTCATATAGGAAGGCACGTGGAATTAGGCAGGAAATGAAAAGGCAGCAGTGCAGGAAACCAGGACACAGCTCCTACCATTAGCTGGGATGGTTCACAAGTGGCATGAGCTGGTGAGAAAATTATGACTTCCACAAAGGTGCCTGTGGGCCTGAGGCAGAGCAGGACTGCTATAAAAGGCAGCCCAAGTCTCTGCTCCCTCAACCACTTTTCTCACCTCCTTCTCCTCAGGAATCAGGTGAAACCAAGTATAAACCCTTAATCTTTTGTAAGTAAAAGAGAGTTAACCTGTAACCTTGTGAAAATAAAGCACATCTCAGGAATTATTTTTGGGAGCAGCAGTACTCACAGGATGTATCTAATGTCCAAGTGATGGGTGCAATATGGTGCTTCACACCCCAGATACAGGACCTGAACTGGTACAAACAGGACTTGTGGTCTGGCTATTAACCCAGGTGGCAGAGAGCCTGCACAGCAAGGACAGTTCAAAAGTGTCACCAAGAGGAAGGTCTTGAGCCTTCATCTGACGACCCTCAAAGACCCTCTGGGTGGTAACACACGCACAAGGAGGCAGAAACCATGGAAATGAGTTCTGAGAAATAATTGGCTTAAACCTGCCCATTCCAAGAACTGTAATGACTAGGAATACTGTAAATGTACATAAGAGGCCTACACTGTTCTGACAGGTGTGCATGTTAGGGGAGATGTCACCCGTGCTGCCCAGTGCCCCAATAAAGGGAATACCTCCTGGATGACACTTGGTGGTCACTGAGTTTTGTCACTTCAGCATGAAGAGCCTTTACTAGAAAAGATTCCTGGCAGGAATGTCCACTGCAGTGGAGAGAAGGCCACAGTGGAGCAGGTCCTGCTGCTGGGACCTGTTCACTGTCAGGGAGATGTGCTGCAACATTCCCTCTGCAGGAGGGTCTGGACAGTCTGGATATCTGGGCCGAGCCCACAGTGTGAGGTTCAACAAGGCTGAGTTCCAGGTCCTACACTTTAGCCACAATAACCCCCTGCAGGCTGGAGGAGAGCGGTTGGAAAGAGGCCCAGTGGGAAAGGACCTGGTGTTGCTGGTGGACAGTGGTGGAACAGGAACCAGACTGTGCCCAGCTGGCCAAGAAGGCCAAGGGCATCCTGGCCTGTATCAGGAATAGTGTCCAGCAGGACCAGGGCAGTGAAGGTGCCCGTCTACTGTGCATTGGTGAGGTCACACCTTGAGTGCTGTGTCCAGTTCTGGGTCCCTCAATTCAAGCAAGGCATTCAGGTTCTGGAACAAGTCCAGAAGAAGGCAATGAAGCCGGAGAAGGGTCTAGACAGTATAACCTGTGAAGAGAGGCTGAAGGAGCAGGGGGTTTATCTTGGAGAAGACAAACCACCAGATTTCTTCCAGCAGCGCTGCTTTCCAGCCTCTCATTCTCCAAAACATCCAGGGTTGCCCCATTCCAGCTGCAGAATCTGGCACCTCCCACAGTTGAAGTTCCCATGGCTGCTGCTTGCCCAGCTCTCCAATCTGCCAAGGTCTCTCTGCAGGGCCTCCCTGCCCTCAAGGGACTCAACAGCCCCTCCCAGTTTTGGGTCACCTGCACACTTGCTCAGAGTCCCTTCCAGTGCTGTGTCCAAGTCATCGATGGAGAAGTCAAAGAGCACAGGGCCCAAGATGGAGCCCTGTGGAACCCCCCTAGTGACAGGCCACAGTTTGATGTCACCCCAGTCACTGCCACCCTCTGTGCCCGACCCGTGAGCCACTTGCTCAGCCAGCACAGGATGTGTTTACCCAGCTCTGAGCTGGACAGTTTGTCCAGAGGGATCCTGCGAGACACCGCACTGTGAGCTTTACTGAAATCCAAAAAGATCACATCAGCTGGCTTCCCTTGATCAACCAGGTGGGTCACCTTGTCCTAGAAGGAGATCAGGTTGCAGGAGCAGGACTCTCCCCTCAAGAAGCTGTGCTGGCTGTGACCAGTGACTGCATTGTCTTTCAGATGTTTTTCAATACCTCCCAGGAACACCTTCTCCATCAATTTATCAGGTCCTTCATGAAGTGAGACTGACAGGCCTGCAGTTCCCAGGGTCCTCCTTCCTTTCTTTGTTGAAAATGGGGACAATGTTTACCAGCTTTCAGTCAGCTGGGACTCACCAGTGCTGAGTACAGGGGGACAGTCACTGCCCTGGTTCTGCTGGACACTAATCCTGATACAGGCCAGGATGCCCTTGGCCTTCTTGCCCAGCAGGGCCCAGTCTGGCTCCTGATCAGCCACTGTCCATCAGCAGCCCCAGGTCCTTTTCTGCTGGGCCTCTTTCCAACTGCTCTGCCCTCAGCCTGTAGAGCTTCAGGGGGTTATTGGAGCCCATCTGTAGCACCTGGCACTTGGTCTTGTTGAACCTCCCTCTGCTGCCATAGCAAATGTACCCAGCCTGTCCAGACCCTCCTGCAGAGGGAATGTTGCAGCAGAGCTCACAGACAGGATAACAGGTCCCAGCAGCAGGACCTGCTCCACTGCGGGCTTCTCTCCACTGCAGTGGACATTCCTGCCAGGAATCTTTTCTAGGGCGGGCTCTTCATGGGGTCACAGCTTCTTTCATGGTACATCCACCTGCAAAGGGCTCCACCAAATATCTGATCCCAAATACCTGATCTCTTTTCTGTTGCTGATCCCAGTCCTCACACGTGAAAAAGCTCAGCCCTGCCTGTCTGGACAGAAGCTGGACAGAACAGTGAATGCAAGGGAGGTGTAGGAAGAGATGAGGTTGTGGGCTGTGCCGAGGCATTGCTGTTTCACATCCCCACACCTGTCCGTTTGGAGCCATCATCCCCCTGTTAATCTTTGCTTTGGATTAGCCAGGGACATGTTTGTGAGCTCCAGGGGAAAGGGCACAAAGCAAAATCCACTGCAGGGAGTCCCCAGGGGCCACAGGGTCCCCAGGAGGGTGGTATTGGGTGGTGGTGACAGGACAGGAAGGGAAGAGATGTTTCCATTCACTGGGATCATGCAGGAAAATTGTCACTTATGCAGCACGGCCTTTGGGCCCTGAGGCTCTGTGGGGCCAGCATAAAAGCCAGCCTGACTGGTGGCTCTCTCAAGCCCTTCTGCCACCTCCTTGTCCTCAGCAACCCAGTGAGTGGACACCCCCTTTCTCCTCCCCTCTCTAGCACAGGGTGGAGCTTTGCAGCCCATCCCTGCTCCTTGTTGTTGTGGGAGGGCTCTGGGATGGGGGTGGTGTGGGCAGTGGGCAGAGCGTGTGTTGTGGCCAGAGGCTGAGCTGGGCTGAGGGGGTTCTTTTCCTGCAGCTTAGGCAGGAGCAGCCCTGGGCCTGGCTGATGTGTGCAGGCCCTGCTGGGCTCAGGGCAAGGCTGCCTTGTTGGCCCCTGCAGAGCCTGTCCCTGGCCAGGCAGCAGCAGGTGCCTTGGCTTGCTGGTGGTGCTTGGCGGGCTGTTGCTGAGGTGTGCGTGTGCTCTGCTTGCTCCTGCCCTGTGTGCCAGGTGCAGCCCCAGGCTCGAGACATGTCGTGCCCTGAGAAGTGCCAGCAGTGCCAGCCCTGCAACCCTTGCTGCCAGCCCTGCGGGCCCACCCCGCTGGCCAACAGCTGCAATGAGTGCTGTGTCAGGCAGTGCCAGAGCTCCACCGTCGTCATTGAACCTCCTGCTGTGCTGGTGACCCTGCCCGGGCCCATCCTCAGCTCCTTCCCACAGAACACCGTGGTGGGATCCTCCACCTCCGCTGCCGTTGGCAGCATCCTCAGCTGTGACGGAGTGCCCATCAACTCCGGGGGCTTTGACCTCTCCTGCATCACCAGCTGCTACCCTTCCAGATGTGGGCCCTGCTAATGGCCCTGCAAACATCCTGGGGCAACAACCTGCAAGACCTCTGATTGTTCTTCTGGACTGAAAACAGAACTTTGGGACACAGCATTTAGACTTTCTACCTCTTCTTTCCTTCTCTCTTCTCTCTCTTCCCTTCCTGTCCTGTCACCACCACCCAATGCCACCCTCCTGGGGACCTTTTGGCCTCCCTCCCTCCCTCTGCAGCGCAGGCAGAGGGACACCCGCACTGCATGTCAGTGGCTGCTGCTGGTGCCCTCTGTGAGCCACCTCCTTTGCTTCTTTAGACTTAATAAAGTTGTTTTGCATCCAAGCCTGGGCCTCTGAGTCCTCTTTCCTTCTGTGGCAACTCTTCCATTGAGCTCAGGGAAGAAGGTGGAGGAAGCAGAGGGTGGGACTCTCTGCAGTTGATTTTCCTTTGTGCCCTTTCTCTTGGAGCTCACAAAGCTTCCCAGAATTGTTGTGGATGCCTTAACCCTTGAAGTGTTCAAGGTGAGATTGGACAGGGCTTTGGGTTTAGTAGGTGGCATTTCTGCAAAGCTTTTGGGGATAGGATGTGTGGAAGTAAATGGTCACCAAGTTCCTTCTCAACCCAAATAAATTTCTGATGGAATAGCTTTTCACTGGGCCATCACCCATATGACAAGTGTGCTGAGTGTTGGGCAGAGTTGATTCCCTTTTGGAGACTGTTGGAACTGAGTCTCTCAGACCAGCAGGAGCCACTGGACCCTTCTGACAGAGCCCATCCCAGCAGCCTTCTCCCCCAGCACCCAAAACTTGCACATCTACACAATACAGAGTGTCCAACACAGAGCGAAGGAGAACTCGATGAATAAGAATTTCAACTGCAAAGCACCAGTCCAGGCATCAGAAAGGGATGGATGTAAATTTGAATAACTTAAGAAGTGATATTTCTGCTCCCTCAGCAAAGAGGGAATTTGCCTGGCCTCCCTCTTAATGGGGAGATGAGTTTGTGTAATTTGGCCCTGAATCACATGTCCCTGTTTGCCTAGACACAGTTGCTGACAACTCTGATTCAGCTTTTTGGGGGCTATGGAAATCCTGGTGCTCAAACACCCAAACGAGTCCACAGCTCTTTGACTGTCCCAGTGCCACCCAGAAGGTCTGTCCTACATCTCCCAGCAGAGCAACATCTGGACCCTGATCCCTTCAGTTCCACACACACTTGGCACAGGCTCTCAGCAGCATTCCATCCGCAGGGAATTGATTCAGGGATCAGGGCCTGCTCAGGGGACAGGAGTTCTTGGCTTTCCCCCTGAACAGAAAGCAACAGGTGGAGGGTGCAGGAGGCAGAGGCTGCATTCCAGTTGTCTGGACACTTCTGTGCAGGGTGAAGGGCAGCGCTGTTCAGCTGGAGATTGGCTCCTTCTGGTGGGGGCAACCACTACTCTGTGGTGCTCAAGGAACACCCAGGGCAGAGCCAGAGCTGGAACTTTCCTGTGCCCTCCTGATGGGCATCACACACACAACTGACACACGTGTGCTCGGGAATGTCTGCCTTGGACCCTGCAAAAATCTGGACATGCACAGCAGCACAGAAAAACATAAAAAAGTGGGATCTCTGCTAAAAATATGTAGGAAACACCCCCAACAGATGAGGACTCAAGTAACCTGGGAACTGACCAGGCCACAGAAATGCCCCTTGTCTTCCCAAGGGACCTGCTGAGAGGGTACAGAGAGAGGATGAGGTCAACGAGATGGGCACAGTTTTCCTGAGGGCAGTT
>NW_026086838.1:0-108854 GCF_022539395.1 Myiozetetes cayanensis
GGGCATGCAGCACCACTGCACCAGGAAGTACACCACGGGCTGGGGGGGACATTTTATGGGGGTCCTGAACCCCAAAATCCAGATCCTGAACCCCAAAATCCACCAGGAACCCTGATCTGGGGGGTCTGCAACCCTCAAATCCACCAGAAACCTCATTTTTGGGGGTCTAACGCACTCAAAGCCCTCAGAAACCTCATTTTTTGGGGTCCCACCACCCCCAAATCCAACAGGAACCCCCATTTGGGGGTCCCACCATCCCCAAATCCAACAGGAACCTCCTTTTTGGGGGTCTAAGGCACTCAAATCCCTCAGAAACCTCGTTTTTTGGGGGTTCCAGCACTCCCAAATCCCTCAGGAACCCCAATTTGGGGGTCTCACCACCCCCAAATCCACCAGGAACCTCCTTTTGGGGGTCCCACCCTCCTCAAATCCACCAGGAACCCCAATTTGGGGGTCCCACCACCCCCAAATCCACCAGGAACCCCAATTTGGGGGTCCCACCACCCCCAAATCCACCAGGAACCCCAATTTGGGGGTTCCACCATCCCCAAATCCCTCAGGAACCTCCTTTTGGGGTCCCCAAATACCCCCCAAAACCTCATTTTTTGGGGATTCCACCAACCCCAACTCCCCCCCAAAAAACCCCCCAAATTTTGGGGGTGTCCCCTCCCCTAAACCCCTTAAATTTTGGGGGTGTCCCCTCCCCAAAACCCTCCAAATTTTGGGGGTGTCCCCTCCCCCCAAAAAAGCCCCAAACTTTGGGGGTGTCCCCTCCCCAACCCCCAAATTTTGGGGTCCCACCCCAAAAACCCCCAAATTTTGGGGTGTCCCTCCCAAACCCCCAAATTTTGGGGTGTCCCTCCCTCCAACCCTCAATTTTTGGGGTGTCCCTCCCAAACTTTGGGGTCCCACCCCCAAAACCCCCAAATTTTGGGGTGTCCCTCCCCAACCCCCAAATTTTGGGGTCCCACCCCCAAAAACCCCAAATTTTGGGGGTGTCCCTCCACCAAACCCCCAAATTTTGGGGTCCCACCCCCAAAAACCCCAAATTTTGGGGTGTCCCTCCTCAACCTCCAAATTTTGGGGTGTCCCTCCCACACCTCCCAAATTTTGGGGGCATCCCTCCCCAAACCCCCTAAATTTTGGGGTCCCACTCCCAAAAACCCCAAATTTTGGGGTGTCCCCTCCCAAACCTCCCCAAATTTTGGGGTGTCCCTCCCCAAAAGCCCCAAACTTTGGGGGTGTCCCCTCCCCCCAAACCCCCCAAATTTTGGGGGTGTCCCTCACCCAAAACCCCCCAATTTTGGGGGTGTCCCCTCCCCACCTCCCCGTTGTCCTTGTCCACGGAGTGGGACTCGTCCAGGATCCGATCGACCTCCACGTAGTCGGGGTTGAACGGCTCCTCATCCTTTTTTTTTTGGGGGGGAAAAAGGGATTTTTTGGCCTCAAAACAACCCAAAAACCTCATTTTCCCACTCAAACCCCCCATTTTTCTACCCAAACCCCCAACTTTTCCACCCAAAACCCCCATTTTCCTCCCAAAATCCCCGTTTTTTGCCCCAAAACCCCATTTTCCACCCAAAGCCCCCATTTTTCTACCCAAACACCCCAACTTTTCCACGCAAAACCTCCATTTTTTCACACAAAACCCCCATTTTTCTACCTAAAACCTCAACTTTTCCCCCCAAATCCCCCTTTTTATTTCCAAAACTCCATTTTCCCCCAAATGCCATTTTTCCCAAAACACCCTTTATTTCCTAAACCCCTATTTTTCCCCAAATCCCATATTTTCCCTCATTTTTCCCCAAACCCCCTTTTATTTCCCAAACCCACATTTTTTCCCCAAATCCCATTTTTCCACTTTTCCCCCAAATCCCATTTTCCCCTTTTTCCTAAACCCCATTTTTCCCCAAATCCCCCTTTCCCCCATTTTTTCCTCCAAACCTGTTTTTTTTCCCAAACCTCCATTTTTCCCTTTTTTTCCCCAAACTCCCATTTTTCCCCCAACCCATTTTTCCCTAAGCCCACATTTTTCCCCATTTTTCCCACTTTTTTTCCAAACCCTTTTATTTCCCAAACCCCCATTTTATCCCCACAAACCCCATTTTCCCCCAAATCCCCATTTTCTCCCCACTTTTCCCAAACCCCATGGTTTTCTCCCAAACCCCATTTTTCCCCTTTTTTTCCCAACCCCCATTTTTCCCCTTTTTCCCCCAAATCCCTGTTTTTTTTCCCAAACCCCCCATTTTTCCCCCCTTTCTTTGCCCAAACCCCCCGTTTTTGCCCCCAAACCTCGTGGAAGAAGTGCCTCATCTGGCTCATCTTGGTCTTGAAGCGCTTGAGCTTCTGGTGGATCCTCTTGTCCCTCTCCAGCTGGTCGATGGTGGCCCACTCGCAGTGCAGGTACGAGCTTTAGTTTTATATTTTGGGGTGAAAAAAGAGGGTTTTGGTTCATTAGGGGGGTTCTGGGGCCATCCCCCTGGATTTTTGGGGTGTTTTTGGGGTGTTTTGGGGGGTTTTTAGGGGTGGGGGGCACCTACTAGTTCTTGTACTTGACGAAGAACTCCTCGCAGTCCACGAGCTGGCCCGATGGTAACTGTGAGGATCACGAGGAGGAGGAGGAGGAGGAAGGTCAGGAGGGGGTCCTGGAGCCCCCTCCCCCAATTAATTAAGTTAAATTAAGTTAAATTAAGTAAATGAAGGGCTCACCTCCTTCTTGACCACCCGCATGGACAGCACCTTGTCCACGATGGCTGCGTCCTCCTCGCTCGGGTTCTCCTGGAACACAGGAGGAGGAGGAGGAGGAGGAGGTGAGGAAGGACAAGAGGAGGAGGAGGAGGAGGAGGAGGAGGTGAGGAAGGACAGGAGGAACAGGAGAAGGAAGACAAGCAAGAGGTGAGGAAAGACAGAAGGAGGAGGAGGAGGAGGAGGAGGTGAGGAAGGACAGGAGGAGGAGGAGGGGGTGAGGAAGGACAGGAGGAGCAGGAAGAGGAGGAGGAGGAGGAAGGAGGAGGAGGAGGAGGAGGAGGAGGAGGAGATGAGGAAGGACAGGAGGAGAAGGAGGAGGAAGAGGTTAGGAAGGACAGGACAAACAGGAGGAGGAAGACAAGCAGGAGGTGAGGAAGGACAGGAGGAGGAGGAGAAGGAGGAGATGAGGAAGGACAGGACGAGAACGAGGAGGAGAAGGAGAGTGAGGAAGGACAGGAAGAGGAGGAGGAAGAAGAGGAGGTGAGGAAGGACAAGAAGAGGTGAAGAAGGACAAAAGGAACAGGAGGAGGAGGACGAAGTGAGGAAGGACAGTAAAAGGTGAGGAAGGACAGGAGAAGGAGGAAGAGGAGGTGAGAAAGTGAGGAAGGATAGGAGGGGGTGAGAAAGGACAAGAAGAGGAAGAGGAGGAAGAGATGAGGAAGGACAGGAGGAAGAGGAGGAAGAAGTGAGAAAGGACAGCAGAAGCAGGAGAAGGTGAGGAAGGACAGCAGGAGGAGAAGGAGGAGGACAAGGTGTGGAAGGACAGGAGGAGGAAAAGGACAGCAAGAAGTGAGGAAGGACAAGAGCAGGAGGAGGAGAAGGGAAGAAGAACAGCAAAAGGAGAAGGAAGAAGGGAGAAAGGACAGGAGAAGCAAGAGGAGATGAGGAAGGACAAGAGAAGGAGGAGGAGGAGGACGAGGAGAAGGGGAGGAAGGACAGCAAGAACAGGACAAGGAGAAGAAGGAGGAGATGAGGAGCAGATGAGGAAGGACAGCAGGAATAAGACGAGCAGAAGGAACCCCCCAAACCCCAAGAACCCCCCCCAAACCCCAAACCCCAGACTCCAAAGAAACCCCAAAGAACCCTTAAACCCCCAAGACCCCTGGCCCCAGCACCACCACGAAGAATCCCCAAACCCAAATAAACCCCCAGACTCAAAGAACCCCAAACCCCAGAGAACCCTCAAGACCAAGGAACCCCAAGAAGCCCCAAACCCAAAGAACCCCAAGAATCCCAGACCCCCAAGAACCCCCTGTCCCAGCACCACCACGAAGAACCCCCAAACCCAATAACCCCCAAACCCCAAAGAACCCCAAACCCAAAGAACCCCAAGAACCCCCAAACCCTAAAAGCCCTCCTGTCCCCAGCACCCACCACGAAGAACCCCCAAACCCAAAGAACCCCCAAACCCCAAAGAACCCCCAAACCCCAAAGAACCCCCAAAGAACCCCCCAAACCCCCCAAAAAACCCCCCTTGTCCCCAGTACCCACCACAAAGAACCCCCCAAACCCCCAAAAAAAGCCCCCCCTTGTCCCCAGCACCCACCACGAAGAACTGCATGGAGGGCAGGGCCTCCCCCTCGGGCTCGGGCGGCGCCGGCTGCGCCTGCTGGGACTGCAGGGACTGGTGGGACTGGTGGGGCTGCTGGGGGGGCTGCTGGGACTGCTGGGACGGCTGGGGCTGGTCCGGCCGAGCCGGGCCCGTCACGTCCAGCTCCTCGTCCTCCTCGTCGTCCGTGATCTTGATGTCCAGGTCCTCGGTGTACTTCTTGCGCTTCACCTGCCGGTTCGAGCGCCGCTTCTGGGGGGGAAAAAGGGACATTTGGGGACATTTGGGGACATTTGGGGACATTTGGGGATGTGAAAAACCCATGGGGACATGTGGGGGGACATGGGAGGGGACAGGATCCCGATGTCCAGCTCCTCCGGGTGCTTCTTTGCGCTTCACCTGCCGGTTCGAGCGACGCTTCTGGGGGGAAAAAGGGACATTTGGGACATTTAGGGACATTTGGGGACATGAAAAACCCAAGGGGGACATGTGGGGGGACATGGGAGGGGGACAGGATCCCGATGTCCAGGTCCTCGGTGTACTTCTTGCGCTTCACCTGCCGGTTCGAGCGCCGCTTCTGGGGGGGAAAAGGGGACAAAAAGGACACGAGGGGACATTTAGGGACATGAAAAACCCATGGGGGACATTTGGGGGGACATGTGGGGACACAGAGGGGACATGGGAGGGGACAGGATCCCGATGTCCAGCTCCTCCGGGTGCTTCTTGCGCTTCACCTGCCGGTTCGAGCGCCGCTTCTGGGGGGGACAGGGGACATTTGGGATATTTGGGGACATTTGGGGATGTGAAAAACCCATGGGGGACATGTGGGGGGACATGGGAGGGGACAGGATCCCGATGTCCAGGTCCTCGGTGTACTTCTTGCGCTTCACCTGCCGGTTCGAGCGCCGCTTCTGGGGGGAGAATGGGACATTTGGGGACATTTGGGGACATTTGGGACCTGTGGGGACCTTCAGAGGGGGACACAGAACACAGGGGAACATGAGGGGACACGTGGGGACACATGGGGGACATGTGGGAGGACATGAGGGGGGACAGGATCCCGATGTCCAGCTCCTCCAGGTGCTTCTTGCGCTTCACCTGCCGGTTCGAGCGCCGCTTCTGGGGGGGACAGGGGACACTTGGGGACATTTGGGGACATTTGGGACCTGTGGGGACCTTCAGAGGGGACACAGGACACAGGGAGACATGAAGGGACACAGGGGGGACACAGGGGGGACATGAGGGGGAACAGGATCCCGATGTCCAGCTCCTCCGGGTGCTTCTTGCGCTTCACCTGCCGGTTCGAGCGCCGCTTCTGGGGGGGGACAGGGGACAAGGGGGGACATTTGGGGACATGTGGGACCTCCAGAAGGGGACACAGGACACAGGGGGACATGAGGGGACACGTAGGCACATGAAAAACCTATGGGGGACACAAGGGGGACACAGGGGGGACACGGTGGGGGGACAGGATCCCGATGTCCAGCTCCTCCGGGTGCTTCTTGCGCTTCACCTGCCGGTTCGAGCGCCGCTTCTGGGGGGCACAGGGGACATTTGGGGACATCTAGGGACACGTGGGGACACAGGGGGACACGTGGGGACCTCGACTGGGGGGCACAGGACACGGAGACACCACGGGGCTCGCACCTGGACGCTGCACTCGTCGTCGTCGCGCGGGGACGGCGCCGGGAGGGCCTCGGAGTCGGAGTTGTCGGAGGACGCGTTGCGCTTGCGCTTCTTGCCCACCACCGGCGTGATGGTGCTGGGGGGAGGGGCAACCAAAGTCACCATGGGGGGGTCAACGCCACGGTTGGGTGGCCAAGACCACGGTTGGGTGGCCAAGAACCCAACTGGGTGGCCAAGACCACAGTTGGGTGGCCAACACCGTGGTTGGGAGACTAATGCCTTGGTTGGGTGGCCAACACCACAGTTGGGTGGCCAACACCATGGCCAGGTTGCCAAGACCACAGTTGGGTGGCCAAGACCGTGGTTGGGTGGTCAAGACCATGGTTGGGTGGCCAAGACCACAGTTGGGTGGTCAAGAGCACAGTTGAGTGGCCAAGACCCCGGATGAGTGGCCAAGAGCATGGCTCGGTGGCCAAGACCACAGTTGGGTGGCCAACACCACAGTTGGATGGCCAACACCACTGTTGGGTGGCCAAGACCATGGTTGGGTGGTCAACACCTTGGTTGGGTGACCAATGCCTTGGTTGGGTGGTCAAGACTGTGGCCAGGTGGCCAAGACCACAGTTGGGTGGCCAAGACCACGGTTGGGTGGCCAAGACCACAGCTAGGTGGTCAAGACCACAGTTGGGTGGTCAAGACCGTGGCTGGGTGGCCAAGACCACAGTTGGGAGGCCAAGACCACAGTTGGGTGGCCAAGACCACAATTGGGTGGCCAACACCATGCTTGAGTAGCCAAGACCACAGCTAGGTGGTCAAGACCACAGCTGGGTGGTCAAGACCATGGTTGGGTGGTCAAGACCACAGCTGGGTGGCCAAGACCACGGCTGCGTGGTCAACACCGTGGTTGGGTGGTCAAGACCATGGTTGAGTGGCCAAGACCACAATTGGGTGGTCAAGACCCTGGTTGGGTGACCAAGACCACGGTTGGGTGGTCATGACCAAGGTTGGACAACCAAGACCATGGTTGGGTGGCCAACACCACAGTTGGGTGGCCAAGACCATGCTTGGGTGGCCAACACCACAGTTGGGTGGCCAACACCGTGGTTGGGTGCCCAAGACCACGGTTGGGTGGCCAACACCTTGGTTGGGTGACCAATGCCTTGGTTGAGTGATCAAGACCACGGTTGAGTGGTCAACACCATGCTTGAGTGGCCAAGGCCACGGTTGAGTGGTCAAGACTATGGTTGGGCAACCAACACCACAGTTGGACAACCAACACCACAGTTGGGCAACCAACACCACAGTTGGGCAACCAACGCCACAGTTGGACGACCAACACCAGGATTGGGCAACCAACACCACAATTGGGCAACCAACACCACGGTTGGGCAACCAACACCACAGTTGGACAACCAACACCACAGTTGGGCAACCAACACCACAGTTGGGCGACCAACACCACGGTTAGGCGACCAACACCACAATTGGGCGACCACCACCATGGTTGGGTGACCAAGCCCACGGTTGACCCCCCAGACCCTCAAAGTCCTCCCCCACGCCCCCTCCACCCACCTGGCCTTGCCGCGGGCCTTGCTCTTGCTGCCGCCCTGCCCTTTGCCGCGCCGGGGCCGCTCGTCCTTGGCGCCGCCCCCTCTCTCGCCGGGGCCCTTTCGGCGGCGCCGGCGCTCGCCGTCGTCGTCGGGGCGCACGCTGGGCAGCTCGTCCTCGTTGAGCACGCGCGGGATGTTCTGCTCGCCGCGGGCGCGGGCGCGGGCGATGGCCTCGGCCACGATGCGGTTCGCCTTCTCCTGCTTCTTCTGGTGCTCCAGCTTGCGGCTCTCGTCAGCCGAGCCCCGGGACGCGGCGCCGGCCCCCGATGAGGGCGACAACGACGACGACGACGCCACCGCCGCCACCTCGGCGCCGCTCAGCACCTTCACCACCGAGAGCCCCGCCGAGCCGCCCTGCGATGAGCCCGCCTGGGGGGCGGCACGGGGAGGGGGGTCAGGGGGCCACCAGGGATGTGGATGGGCCACCAGGTGGCCATCGGCACCGCGGTCCCCTTGGGTGAGCACGCAGATTGATGATGGGTGGCCGAGGTCAAGGGTGGTCAACTATGAAGGTCAAGGTCAAGTGACCACCAAGACCAACACCACTGGTCAGTCAAGAAGGTCAACATTGGCAGACCACAAAGACCGAGCTCAAGTGACCACCAAGACCAACACCGGTCGGTCAAGAAGGTAAAGGTTGGTCAACCACGAAGACCAAGGTCAAGTGACCACCAACACCAGCCCAGAAGGTCAAAGTTGGCCAACCACAAAGACCAAGGTCAAGTGACCACCAAGACCAACACCGGTCAGTCAAGAAGGTCAAGGTTGGTCAAACACAAAAACCAAGGTCAAGTGACCACCAAGACCGACCCAGAAGGTCAAGGTTGGCCAAACACAAAGACCAAGGCCAAGTGACCACCAAGACCAGCCTGAGAAGGTCAAAGTTGGCCAACCCTGAAGACCGAGCTCAAGTGACCCCCCAGACCGATGTTGACAACCCCTAAGAACGACATTGAGTGACCAAGAACACCAAAATTGGCCAAGCACGAAGACCAAAGTCAAGTGACCACCAAAATGACATTGACCAACTCCAAGACCAACATTGGGTGGCCATAAAGACCAAAACTGACCAACCATGACCACCAAGGTCAAGTGACCACCCACACTGACATTGGGTGGCCATAAAGACTAAACTTGGCCAATCATGAACACCAAACTCAAGTGACCACCAAGACCAACGCTGACCAACCCCTCAAACCAACCCTGAGTGACCAAGGTTGGCCAAACCCAAACACCAAGCCCAGGTGACCCCCAAGACCCACGGGGGGTGACCATAAAGACCAAAACTTGACCAATCACGAAAATCAAAGCCAAGTGACCACCAAGACCTACGCTGACCGACCCCCAAGACCAACGTTGACAAACCAACATTGACCAACCCCCAAGACCAACGTTGACCAACCCCCAAGACCAACGTTGACCAACCCCAAGACCAACACTGACCAAGTCCCAAGACCAACATGGACCAACCCCCAAGACCAACGTTGACCAAGTCCCAAGACCAACATTGACCAATCCCCAAGACCAATGTTGACCAACCCCCAAAACCAACGTTGACCAACCCCCAAGACCAACATTGACCAACCAACATTGACCAACCCCCAAGACCAACATTGACCCATCCCCAAGACCAACACCGACCAACCCCAAAACCAACATTGACCAACCCCCAAGACCAACACTGACCAACCCCCAAGACCAACACTGACCAATCCCCCAACCAACCCTGTGTGACCAAGCTTGGCCAACCCCAACCACCAACCCCAAGTGACCCCCAAGCCCCACGTGGACCACCCCAAACCAACTCTGAGTGGTTGAAAGTCAAAGTTGGCCAACCACCAACCCCCGGTGACCCCCAAGACCCACATGGACCACCCCAAACCAACTCTGGGTGGTTGAAGGTCAAACTTGGCCAACCCCAACCACCAACCCCAGATGACCCCCATGCCCCACGTGGACCACCCCAAACCAACTCTGGTGGTTGAAGGTCAAAGTTGGCCAACCCCAACCACCAACCCAGAGACCCCAAGCCCCACGTGGACCACCCCAAACCAACTCTGAGGGGTTGAAAGTCAAAGTTGGCCAACCCCAACCACCAACCCCAGGTGACCCCCAAACCCCACGTGGCCCACCCCAAACCAACTCTGGGTGGTTGAAGGTCAAAGTTGGCCAACCCCAACCACCAACCCCAAGTGACCCCCAAGCCCCACGTGGACCACCCCAAACCAACTCTGGGTGGTTGAAGGTCAAAGTTGGCCAACCCCAACCCCCAACCCCAGGAGACCCCCAAGCCCCGTGTGGACCACCCCAAACCAACTCTGGGTGGTTGAAGGTCAAAGTTGGCCAACCCCAACCCCAGGAGACCCCCATGCCCCACGTGGACCACCCCAAACCAACTCTGGGTGGTTGAAGGTCAAAGTTGGCCAACCCCAACCCCCAACCCCAAGTGACCCCCAAGCCCCACGTGGACCACCCCAAACCAACTCTGGGTGGTTGAAGGTCAAAGTTGGCCAACCCCAACCACCAACCCCAGATGACCCCCATGCCCCACGTGGACCACCCCAAACCAACTCTGGGTGGTTGAAGGTTAAAGTTGGCCAACCCCAACCACCAACCCCCATGCCCCACGTGGACCACCCCAAACCAACTCTGGGTGGTTGAAGGTCAAAGTTGGCCAACCCCAACCACCAACCCCAGATGACCCCCATGCCCCACATGGACCACCCCAAACCAACTCTGGGTGGTTGAAGGTCAAAGTTGGCCAACCCCAACCACCAACCCCAGATGACCCCCATGCCCCACATGGACCACCCCAAACCAACTCTGGGTGGTTGAAGGTCAAAGTTGGCCAACCCCAACCACCAAACCCAAGTGACCCCCAAACCCCACGTGGACCACCCCAAACCAACTCTGGGTGGTTGAAGGTCAAAGTTGGCCAACCCCAACCACCAACCCCAGGAGACCCCCAAACCCCACGTGGACCACCCCAAACCAACTCTGAGTGGTTGAAGGTCAAAGTTGGCCAACCCCCAACCCCAAGTGACCCCCATGCCCCACGTGGACCACCCCAAACCAACTCTGGGTGGCTGAAAGTCAAAGTTGGCCAACCCCAACCACCAACCCCAGGAGACCCCCAAGCCCCACGTGGACCACCCCAAACCAACTCTGGGTGGTTGAAGGTCAAAGCTGACCAACCCCAACCACCAACCCCAGGAGACCCCCAAGCCCCACGTGGACCACCCCAAACCAACTCTGGGTGGTTGAAGGTCAAAGTTGGCCAACCCCAACCACCAAACCCAAGTGACCCCCAAACCCCACGTGGACCACCCCAAACCAACTCTGGGTGGTTGAAGGTCAAAGTTGGCCAACCCCAACCACCAACCCCAGGAGACCCCCAAACCCCACGTGGACCACCCCAAACCAACTCTGAGTGGTTGAAGGTCAAAGTTGGCCAACCCCCAACCCCAAGTGACCCCCATGCCCCACGTGGACCACCCCAAACCAACTCTGGGTGGCTGAAAGTCAAAGTTGGCCAACCCCAACCACCCAACCCCAGGAGACCCCAAGCCCCACGTGGACCACCCCAAACCAACTCTGGGTGGTTGAAGGTCAAAGCTGACCAACCCCAACCACCAACCCCAGGAGACCCCCAAGCCCCACGTGGACCACCCCAAACCAACTCTGGGTGGTTGAAGGTCAAAGTTGGCCAACCCCAACCACCAACCCCAGGAGACCCCCATGCCCCACGTGGACCACCCCAAACCAACTCTGGGTGGTTGAAGGTCAAACTTGGCCAACCCCAACCACCAACCCCCATGCCCCACGTGGACCACTCCCCACCTCACCTGCGGCTGCAGCACCACCTTGAGCGGCACGGTGAGGCGGTGCCCGGCGGCGCCCACCACCTGCGGCACCTGCGCCACGCCCACGGGCGCCGCCCCGGCCGGCTGCACCAGCTGGATCTTCTGCGGCGCCCCCGGCGTCGCCGCCGCCGCGCCGGGCGCCGGCTGCACCTGCAGCTGGATGGTCACCACCTTGGCGGGGCCGGGGGCGGCCTTGGCGGGGCCTGGGGAGCCGGCGGGACCCCCCTGGACCACCAGCTTGCCGGGCAGGGTGCCCAGCACCACGTGGCGCTGCCCGGGGCCCGCCCCGGCGCCGCCCGGCTGCTGCAGCACCAGCGTGATGCGCTTCGACTCGCCCTGTGGGGAGAGTAAGGTGGGCAGGGTCACAACCGGCACCAAAAACAGCCCAGAGACCCCAAACACAGCCCACAGACCCCAAACACAGCCCAGACACCCCAAATCACACCAGCGTGATGCGCTTCGACTCGCCCTGCGGGGAGAGTGGGATGGGCAGGGTCACAACAGAGACCCCAAACACAGCCCAGAGACCCCAAACACAGCTCAGAGACCCCAAACAGCCCAGAGACCCCAAATCACACCCCCAGACACCCCAAATCACACCAGCGTGATGCGCTTCGACTCGCCCTGTGGGGAGAGTGGGATGGGCAGGGTCACAAACACAGCAGAGACCCCAAACACAGCCCAGAAACCCTAAACACAACCCACAGACCCTAAACAGAACCCAGAGACCCCAAATCACACCCCCAGACACCCCAAATCACACCAGCGTGATGCGCTTCGACTCGCCCTGCGGGGAGAGTGGGATGGGCAGGGTCACAACAGAGACCCCAAACACAGCCCAGAGACCCCAAACACAGCCCAGAGACCCTAAACAGAACCCACAGACCCCAAATACACCCCAGACACCCCAAATCACACCCCCAGACACCCCAAATCACACCAGCGTGATGCGCTTCGACTCGCCCTGCGGGGACAGTAAGGTGGGCAGAGTCACAACAGAGACCCCAAACACAGCCCAGAGACTCCAAACAGAACCCACAGACCCTAAACAGAACCCACAGACCCCAAATCACACCCCCCAAATCACACCAGTGTGATGCGCTTTGACTCGCCCTGCGGGGACAGCAGGATGGGCAGGGTCACAATGGAGACCCCAAACACAGCCCAGAAACTCCAAACGCAACCCACAGACCCCAAACACAACCCACAGACCCCAAACACAGCCCAGAGACCCCAAATCACACCCCACAGACCCCAAATCACATCCCACAGACCCCAAACAGTCCAGGAACCCAAACACAAACCAGAGAACGCAACATCCCACAGACCCCAAACACTCCACGGACATCAAACACATCCACAGATGCCAAATCACACCCCCAGACACCCCAAACACAGCAGGGACACCAAACACAACCCACAGACCCCAAATCCACACCCCCACAGCGGGACACCAAACACAACCCACAGACCCCAAACACAACCCACAGACCCCAAACCACACCCCCAGAGACCCCAAGCACAACAGGAACACCAAACACAACCCACAGACCCCAAATCACACCCCAGAGACCCCAAATCACAACCCAGAGACACCAAACACAGCAGTGACACCAAACACAACCCACAGACCCCAAATCATACCCCCAGACACCCCAAACACAGCAGGGGCACCAAAAACACCTGGGACACCACAATCACACCCCCAGACCCCCTTTAACCCCCCCAAATCTCTTTAACCCCCCAAATCCCCCTTTAACACCCCCAGACCCCCTCAAACCCCCCTAAATCCCCTTTAACCCCCCAAATCTCTTTTAACCCCCAAATCCCCTTTAACACCCCAGACCCCTTAAACCCCCCAAATCCCCCTTTAACCCCCAAATCCCCCCAATCCCCTTTAACCCTCCCTGGCGCGTAAGTGACTCCGGTTTGAGGGGTCCCGTGGCCTCCCTTAAGCCCCCAAACCCCCAAGTCCCCCAAATCCCCTTTAACCCCCTCCAATCCCCTGGGCGGTGTGAGGTGACTCAGGTTTGAGGGGCCCCAGAGCCACCTGCCTTTAACCCCCAAATCCCCCAAATCCCCTTTAACCCCCTCCCCTCACCTGGGCGGGCGTGAGGGTGACTCCAGGTTTGAGGGGGTCCCGGTGGCCACCCCTGCCCCTTTAACCCCCCAGACCCCCCAAATCCCCTATAACCCCCCAAATCCCCCAAATCTCTCCTTTAACCCCCAAACCCCTTTAACCCCCAAATCCCCTTTAACCCCCCTCCCCTCACCTGGGCGGGCGTGAGGGTGACTCCAGGTTTGAGGGGGGTCCGGTGGCCGCCCCTGCCCTTTAACACCCCCAAACCCCCAAATCCCCTTTAACCCCCAGACCCCCTTAACACTCCAGACCCCTTTAACCCCTCAAATCCCCCAAATCCCCTTTAACCCCTCCTCACCTGGGCGGGCGTGAGGGTGACTCCAGGTTTGAGGGGGTCCCGGTGGCCACCCCTGCCCCTTTAACACCCCAGACCCCAAATCCCCCAAATCCCCTTTAACCCCTCAAATCCCCTTTAAGCTCCCCAAACCCCCAAATCCCCCTTTAACCCCCCTTTTAAAACCCCTCCTCACCTGGGCGGGCGTGAGGGTGACTCCAGGTTTGAGGGGGGTCCCGGTGGCCGCCCGGCGCCCCCCGGCGCGGTTTTGAGGGGCTGCAGCAGGAGCTGCTTGACGGGCCGGCCCGGCGGGACCCCCAGCCTGGGTGGGGCCGCAGCGGGACCCCCGCCCAGCACGGCGGCCCCCGCCCCGCTCAGCACCTTGGCCAGGGTGACTTTGCCCCCGTTCTGGGGGGCGGCGCCGGCTCCGGCCCCCCCGGCGGGGGGAGGGGCTTTGAGGATGACGATTTTGGGGGCGCGCGGGGGGCCGAGACCCCATGAAGGGGTTGCCCTGGCTCAGCAGCTCCGGGGTGGGGGAGGGGCGGGCGGGGCCGGCGGGGGCTCCTGGGGGCTCCTGGGGGCTCTGGGGAGGGGGTCCAGGGCCCCGAGAGCCCCAAGGCCTCGGCCAGGGGGTCGCTGGGGGAGGGGCGGGGGAAGGGTCAGAGGAGGCAGGGGAGGGTGGGGGAGGGGCCACCAGGTCGTCGGGGAGGGGTCGAGCCCGAACAGGTTGGGGTCGTCGAACAGGTCCATGATGGGGTCGGCCATGGCTTGGAAGGGGGGACACCCCAAAAAGGGGGTTGGGGGCTGTGAGGGCTCCTCTCAGGAAAGCTGGGGGATCCTGGGAAAAGAGGGAGGGGTCTCAAGAGGGATTTAGGGGTCCCTGACCCTCTGAAAGGAGGGGCTGGGGGCTTTGAGGGGATTTTATGAGTCTGGGGGTGTCCTGATCCCTCAAAATGGAGAGTTCGGGGGTCTTGGGGAGTTTGAGGGTTTGGGGAGTCCTGAGGGGAAGTTGGGGGTCCCTGACCCTTGGAAATGGGGGAGGGGGTGTGGGGAGTCTTCAGGTGGTTTGAGGGGTCCTGGAGGAGTTTTGGGGTCCCTACCCTGAGATTTGGGGGAGAGGGGGTCCCTGGGGAATTCTGGGGGTTTGGGGGTCCCTGGGTGGGGTTGGGGGAGGTTGGGGGTTTTAGGGGTGCCTGGGGAAAGGAGGGGGGTTTGGGGGTCCCTGGGAGAGTTTTGGGGGTCTCTCTCAGGCAGGGGGCGGCTCTGGAGCTCCAGCTGTGGGGGAGAAAAGGGGAGGGGGAGTCAGGGCGACCCCAAAACCCCCAAAATGAACCCAAAGAAACCACCCCAACACCCTCCAAATTAACCCCTAACATGCCCAAAATAATCCCCCAAAACTCCCCAAATTAACCCCAAAACCCCCAAAATGACCCCCTCCAAAACCCTCCCCCCTCAGATTTTGGGGTCCCTCCCCCCTCAGATTTCAGGGTCTCCCCCCTCAGATTTTGGGGTCTCTCCCCCCTCAGATTTCAGGGTCCCTCTCCCCTCAGATTTCAGGGTCCCTCTTCCCTCAGATTTTTTGGGGTTTCCCCCCCTCAGATTTCAGGGTCTTTCTCCCCAGATTTCAGGGTCTCTCCCCCCTCAGATTTCAGGGCCTTTCTCCTCACATTTCAGGCTCTCTCTCCCCTCAGATTTCAGAGTCTCCCCCCTCAGATTTCAGGGTTTCCCCCCTCACATTTCAGGGTCTCTTCCCCCTCAGATTTTGGGGTCTCCCCCTCAGATTTTTTGGGTCTCCCCCCCCTCATATTTCAGGGCCTTTCCCCCCAGATTTCAGGGGTCTCCCCCCGCCAAATTTCAAAGTCTCCCCCCTCAGATTTCAGGGCCTCTCTCTCCTCACATTTCGGGCTCTCCCCCCTCAGATTTCAAGCTCTCTCCCCTCAAATTTCGGGCTCTCTCCCCCTTCATATTTCAGGGCCATTCTCCTCACATTTCGGCCTCTCTCCCCCCTCAGATTTCAGGGTCTCCCCCCTCACATTTCATCCTCTTTCCCCCTCCCCAAAACCCAGGAGGGCCGGGGATGGCTTCCCCATAAACCCGGCGCGTTTTTTCCCCCATCGCGGCCGAAATTTACCTGAGGCAAAGCGGGGGTGTATTTTGAGGGGGGGGTCTCTCTCTGTGTGTGCCCCTCCTGAGGGAGGGGGCGGGTTTGGGGGGCGGGGCCCGCCCCTCACGCCGCCGCCGCCGCCGCCGCCGCTTCTGCGGCTCAACCCAACCCTGAGGGAGAGGCCCCCCCCTCCTCCTCCACCTCACAGCGGGGCCACGCCCACCCCGCCCCCTTCCTCGCCCTGCCATTGGCCGAGCCCGCGCGGCGCCGCGCGCCCATTGGCGGGTTGGGAGCCCACGTGGGGTATGATGAGGGTGGGGGTGTTGAGGGTGAGGCGTCCGCGGCGCTGCCGGAAACGCGCGAGCGCGCGGGGCAGGCGCGCGGCGGGGCAGCCCCGGCCGCCATCTTGTCTCGCTGAGGGGGGGGGGAGCAGCGAGGGGTCCTTCGCCCTCACGGGGCGGGGGGCGGGAAATCTTTAAAAACGGTTAAAAATGGTTAAAAATTGCTTGTTTTCACCCCAAAAATGAGCAGCGTTTATAGCGCGAATTATTAGTATTGCGAGTCAATAAGGGTTTTTTTTTCTTTGCGCTGAGTCAGCGCCGCCGAAATCGGGGGGGGGGGGTAAAACAACAAAAAATGAGGGGAAAAGCGGCAAAAATGAGGAGAAATTGGGGGTTCGTCACAAAAACGGGGGGAAACGGCACAAAAAGGCCTCGGGGTGGGGGCGAAGGGGGGAAAACGGGTCAAAATGGGCCTAAAATGGGTCAAAGTGGGTTTAAAATGGGTGGAAATGGGGCTGGAGGGGAGAAAAGTGGGGAGAAAAGGCCCGAAATTGGATTGAAATGGGGAAAAAACGGATAAAAACGGCCCCAAAGGGGCTCGAAATGGGTAAAAACGGCAAGAAAATGGTTAAAAGCGGCACTGAAGGGGGTCAGAAACGGCAGCAAAAGGATAAAAACGGCCCCAAAATGGGTGAAAAGGCCACGAAATGGATTCAAAACTGGCCTAAAAGGGGTAAAAATAACACTAAGTGGCCCCAAAATGGGAGGGAAATGGACAAAAATGGCACTAAAAAGGCTCAAAATGCACCCAAGATGGGTAAAAATGGCACTAAAGTAAATTAAAAACGGCCAAAAATGGGTAAAAACGGAAGCCAAGTGGATAAAAATTGTCCCAAAACGGCCTTAGATTGATGTTTTTATTGATAATAAAGGCAAAAAGATACAAATCTTAATGTTTTTTACTGAAATTTGGTTCAAAATTCTGATTAAATCCCCTCAAAAAATTAAATTTGCTCAATCCTCCCCACAAATAACAACAAAACCCTTTCAAAAAGGCATTAAAAATTTACACAAATTGACCAAAATAGGTTAAAATTCACACTAAAACTTCTTAATTTCGGAGGGAAATGGCCCTAAAATCCCCCCCAAAATAGAGCAAAAATGGCACAAACGCCCCAAAATCCTGAAAAATTGGGGTAATTTACCCAAAATACCTGAAAGTGGCAGCAAATTTGGCTCAAATTCACCTTTTTCACCCACAAAAAAACCCCATAATCGACCGTTTTGGAGGAAATTTGGGTTAAAATTGAGATCAAACCCCTAAAAAATACAAAAGTTCTTATTTTTGGCAGAAAAAAGGAAAAAAAAAACCCTCTAGAAAAAGCTTAAATTTCTATTTTTGAACAAACTTGCTTTGAAATTGGGGCCAAACCCAACTGGGTCCAAAATGTGGAGTTTTTGGGGCTGAAACCTGAAATTTCGGGGTCAAAGTTGGGAATTTGGGGGCAGGAAATGAAAATTTTGGGTTAAATTTTGGGGTTAAAAAGGGGAAATTCGGGGCAAAAAGGGGAACTTTTGAAGGCCAAAAGCAGAGATTTGGGGTTAAAAGGGGGATTTTGGGGTTAAAAAGTGGAATTTTGGGGTTAAAAAGTGGAATTTTTCAGATCCAAAAAGTGACCGGTTTTTGGAGCGAAAAAGGGAATTTTTGGGGTGAAAAAGCAGAATTTTTGGGGCGTCCGAGAAGCTGAAATTTGAGGAGGAAAAAGTGGAAATTTGGGGAGAAAAGCGGAATTTTGAGGGGTAAAAATTTAAAATTGGGGAGAAAAGTGGAATTTTGGGCTCAAGTTTGGAATTTGGAATTTGGGGAGAAAAGTGAAATTTTGGGGTCAATTTATGAATTTGGAGACAAAATTGGAATTTTGGAGGAAATTTCAGAATTTGAAATGTAGGGAGAAAAGGGGAATTTTAGAGTAAATTTTGGAGTAAATTTTAGAATTTGAAATGTAGGGAGAAAAGGGGAATTTTGGAGGAAATTTTGGAATTTGAGGGGGAAAATTGGAATTTTTGGGGTCAATTTTAAAATTTGGAAATTTTGGGGAGAAAATGGAATTTTGAGGTCAATTCTGGAATTTGAAATTCGGGGAGAAAAGCGGAATTTTTGGGGGTCCCAGCCCTGAAATTTGAGGGGGGGGAAGGGGGGGGAGGAAGCCCCAAAATGGAGGTCACGCCCTCGGCCGCCATCTTGGGCGCTCGCGGCCACGCCCACCTCACCTCCGATTGGCTGCTCCCGCGATGACGTCACCAGGCAGGGCTGAGCCGTCGGCCAATGGGGAGCTGCCGGTCCCGAGGGGGGGAGGGGCCATGTTAATGAGGGGGAGGGGCTTTGCTAATTTGGGGCTGGGGAGCCCCCAAATATCCCCAAATTCCCCAAAAACCCCAACCAGAGACTCCCAAACCTCCCAAAGAACCCAAAAACCCCAACCAGAGACCCCAAACCCCCAAAGAACCCAAAAACCCCAACCAGAGACCCCCGAAACCCCCAAAGACCCCCCAAATAACCCAAAAAACCCAACCAGAGACCCCCAAATCCTCCCCAGACCCCCAATGCCCTAAACCCCCTAGACCCCCAAAATCCCCTCAGAGACCCCTAAACCACCCCTAGACCCCCAAATCCCCATACCCCTGAATTCCTCCTTTTCCCCAAATCCTCCCACATCCCGCCCTAAATCCCTCAAAACCCCTAAATCCCCCATTATTCCCCCTAAATCCCCCATGTCCCCCTAAATCCCCCAAATCCCCCTCTAGACCCCTAATTACTCCCTATCCCCCAAATCCCCCAAACCCCCAAATCCCCCTAAAACCCCCTAAATCCTCTCATATCACCCCATATTCCCCAAATCCCCCAAGACCCCCTCAATTCCCCCTCTAGACGCCCTAATTCCTCCCATCTCCCCCAAATCCCCCAAGACCCCCTTAAATCTCCCTCAAATCCCCTCTATACCTCTAATTCCTCCCATATGCCCCCTAAATCTCCCTCAAATCCCTCAAAACCCCTAAATCTCCCCAAACCCCCCAAGACCCCCTAAATCCCCTCATATCGCCTATATCCCCCCATATCGCTCCATATCCCCCTAAATTCCCCCATATCCCCCTTAAATCCCCCATATCCCCCCAAGACCCCCCTAAATTCCCCTTTATGCCCCCCTAAATCCTCCCATATCCTCCTAAATCCCCCCATATCCCCCCAGACCCCCTAAATCCCCCAAATCCCCCATATCCCCCTCCCAAGACCCCCTAAATTCCCCTCATATCGATCCATATCCCCTCAAACCCCCATATCCCCCATATCCCCCTAAATCCCCCATATCCCCCTAAATCCCTCCAAAACCCTAATCCCCCAAACCCCCCAAGACCTCCCTAAATTCCCCATATCTCCCTAAATCCCCAAATCCCCCAAAATCCCCTCAAAATTCCCCATATCCCCCAAGACCCCCTAAATCCCCTCATATCGCTCCATATCCCCCAAATCCCCCCAAGACCCCTAAATTCCCCATATCCCCCTAAATCCTCCCAAATCCCCCATATCCCCAAGACCCCCTAAATTCCCCATATCCCCTAAATCCCTCATATCACTCCCTATCCCCATATCCCCCAAGACCCCCTAAATCCCCTCATATCACTCCCAAATCCCCATATCCCCCAAAACCCCCTAAATCCCCTAGATCCCCTAAATCCCCCAATCCCCTCCCGCTGCCCCCCCAACCCCTATGGCCTCCTACAGGACCCCCTACCCCAGAGTGCCCCAAATCCCCCAGACCCCCAAAACCCCCAAATCCCCCAAAATCCCCCAAAGCCGCCCCCTCCCTCCAATAGGCCTCATATAGGCCCTCCACCCCCTGGCCCCCAAATCCCCGGGGCCGCCCCCAAACCCGCCCCTCCCCCCATTTTCCCCTCCCCTCCCCCTCCCCCTCGCCCCCCTCCCCTCCCCTCTCCCCTCCCCTCCCCCGCCGTCGCCGCCGATGACGCACCGCCCGCGCCGCCGCGCGCCCGCCGCTTCCGCCCGGCCAGGCCACGCCCCTCCTCCCTCCCCGCTTCCGGCGGCGCTCCCTCCGCTCCGCCCCCCTTCTCTCTATGGTGCCTCCCCTTTCCGCCCCCAGCGCTTCCGGGCGGCGCTCTGTCCTCCAACCGCCCGGCGGTCCTCCAACTCACCGTGCCCTGCCCCCCGCGCCGTTAAACCCCTGTAAAGGGGGTAAAAATCGCCTTTAAATTACACACACACACCCCCCTAACAACGAGAGGGGATCGGAGTTACCGCGGAGACATCCCCTGCCTTCCCCCGCACCGGCGTCCGTCTCGGTGGTGGCCCCGGCGGAAGGGGCGCCGTGAGGGGAGAAGGAAGGGCGGGACTTGAGGATCGGCGGACGGAGAGGAGGGGGGAGAGGAGAGGCAGGGAGAGAGAGAGAGAGAGAGCGGCGAGATGGAGGTGAGGGGGAGAGTGTGAGGGGAAAACGGGGGAGAAAGGGGAGATGAGGGGGTGGGAGGTGTGAGGGGAAAGCGGGAGGTGAGGGGGTGGGAGAGTGTGAGGGGAAAGAGGGGAAAAGAGGGGAATAAGGGGGCTGGGAGGAGTGTGAGGGGAAAGTGGAAATAAGGGGCTGGGAGGAGAGGGGAAAAGAGGAAAAAGAGGGAAATAAGGGGTGTGGGGAGTGTGAGGGGGAAAGGGGGAAAAGAGGGAAATAAGGGGGTGTGAGGGAGGGAAAAGTGGGAAAAGAGGGAATAAGAGGTGGGAGTGTGAGGAAAAGTGGAAATAAGGGGGCTGGGGAGTGTGAGGGAAAAGAGGAAAAAGAGGAAATAAGGAGGCTGGGAGTGTGAGGGAAAAGAGGAAAAAGAGATAAGGGACTAAAGAGGAGAGGTTGTGAAGGGAGTGTGAGGGAAAAGAGGGGAAAGGGAAATAAAGAGGTCTGGGATAAGTGTGAGGAGAAAAGAGCAAAGAGGAAAATAAGGAGGCCTATGTGAGGGAAAAGAGGGCAAAAAAGAGGAAAATAAGGAGGCCTGGGGGAGTGTGAGGGGAAAAAGAGAGAAATAAGGAGATCTAGGGGAAAAGAGGGCAAAAAAAAAGGTTATGAAGGGAGTGTGAGGGAAAAACAGGGGGGAAAAGGGGAAATAAAGAGGTCTGGGATAAGCGTGAGGAGAAAAGACAGAGAAAAAGGGGTCTGGAATGAGTGTGAGGAGAAAAGAGGGAAAAAAGAGGGAAAGTGGGAGGAGGAAGGGGAAAAAGAGGAAATAAGGATGAGGGAAAAAGGAAAAAAGAAGGTTATGAAGGGAGTGTGAGGGAAAAACAGGGGGGAAAAGGGGAAATAAAGAGGTTTGGGATAAGCGTGAGGAGAAAAGACAGAGAAAAGGGGGTCTGGGATGAGTGTGAGGGGAAAAGAGGCAAAAAAGAGGGAAATAAGGGGGGGTGTGGGAGAGTGTGAGGGGAAAAGAGGGGAAAAAGAGGGAAATAAGGAGATCTAGGGAAAAAGAGGGAAAAAAGAAGGTTATGAAAGGAATGTGAGGGAAAAAAGAGGGGAGAAGAGAGATAGAAGGGGTTCTAAGGTGAGTGTGAGGGGAAAAGAGAAAAAAATGGGAAAAAAAGGAGAAAAAAAGGGGTCTGAGGAGAAAAGAGAGGGGAAAGGGGGTCTGAGTTGAGTGTGAGGGGAAAAAAAGGGGGAAAATGAAGGGAAGGGGGTCGAGGGGGGAAAGTGTGAGGGGAAAATGGGGGAAAAAGGGGGTGCAGAAGGATTTTGGGAGGAAATGTGAGGGGAAAATGAGAGAGAAAGGCGGGAAAATGAGAGAGAAAGGCAAGAAAATGAAGGAAAAAAGTGGGAAAAGGGAGTCTTGGAGGGGTTTTGGAGCGAAGGGGGGACGAGTGTGAGGGAAAAAAGTGGGAAAAATGAAGGAAAGGGGGTCGAGGGGGAAAAATGTGAGGGGAAAAGGGGGCGCAGAGGGATTTGGGGGGGAAATGTGAGGGGAAAATGGGGGGAAAAGGCAGGAAAATGAAGGAAAAAGGTGGGAAAAGGGAGTCTTGGAGGGGTTTTGGAGTGAAGGGAGGGCTGAGCGTGAGGGGAAAAATGAAGGAAAGGGGGTCAAGGAGGGGAAATGTGAGGGGAAAACGGGGTGAAATGGGGGAAAATGGGGGGAAATGGGGGAAAATGGGTGAGGGGGGTCCCAAACTGCCCCAAATTTATCCATTTTTTTTCCCCCAGTTCCCAGGAGGCAGCGACAACTACCTGGCCATCACCGGGGCCGCTCACCCCTTCCTCAGCGGGGCCGAGGTGAGGAGCTGGACCCCAAATTTGGGGGGCAAAAACGGGGTTTGGGGGGCGGAACGGGGCTCAAAGTGGCTTGGAATGACCCTAAAATAGTCCTAAAGTGACTTAAATGGTCCAAAAATGGCTTTAAGTGATCCCAAAGTGGCTTAAAGTGGTTCAAAAACGGTCCTGAAGTGACTCAAGTGGTCCAAAAATGGCTTTAAGTGATCCCAAAGCAGCTTAAAATGACCCTAAAATAGTCCTAAAGTGACTCAAATGGTCCTAAAATGGCTTTAAGTGATCCCAAAGTAGCTTAAAATGACCCTAAAATGCTCTTGAAGCGACCCCAAATGATCCTAAAACGACTCAAAATGGGCCCAAAAATGCAGTTTGAAATGTTTTGTGTCTGTTTTTTGGTGTGAAAAGGGGTGATTTTGGCCAGAAAGGCTGATTTTTGGGGGGAAAAAGGCTGATTTGGGGCAAAAAATGTCTGATTTGGGGGCAAAAAGGGACAGTTTGGGGCAAAAAAGGCTGAATTTGGAGCAAAAAGACTCGTTTTGGGGTGAAAAGGGCTGATTGTAAGGTGAAAATGGTTGATTTTGAGGTATGAAAGGCCAATTATGGGTGTAAATGGTCTTTTAGGGGCTGAAAAGGCTGGTTTTGGGGTGAAAAAGGCTAATTTTGGGGGTAAAAAGGCTGGTTTTGGGGTGAAAAAGGCTGATTTTGGGGTGAAACGGGCCGATTTGGGGGCAAAAAAAGCATTTTTTAGGGTGAAAAAGGCTGATTTGGGGGGTAAAAAGGCTGGTTTTGGGGTGATAAAGGCTAATTTTGGGGGTAAAAAGGCTGGTTTTGGGGTGAAAAAGGCTGATTTGGGGGGCAAAAAGGCTGATTTTGGGGGTAAAAAGGCTGGTTTTGGGGTGATAAAGGCTGGTTTTGGGGTGAAAAAGGCTGATTTGGGGTGAAAAGGGCTGGTTTTGGGGTGATAAAGGCTGATTTTCGGGGGTAAAAAGGCTGGGTTTGGGGTGAAAAGTGCTGATTTTGGGGTGAAAAAGGCTGATTTTGGGGTGATAAAGGCTGATTTTGAGGGTAAAAAGGCTGGTTTTGGGGTGAAAAAGGCTGGTTTTGGGGTGATAAAGGCTGTTTTTGGGGTGAAAAGGGCCGATTTTGGGGGGTAAAAACAATGGTTTTGGGGTGATAAATGCTGATTTTGGGGTGAGAAAGGCTAATTTTGGGGGAAAAAAAGCATATTTGGGGTGAAAAAGGCTGATTTGGGGTTAAAAGTCTGGATTTGGGGTGATAAAGGCTGGTTTGGGGTGAAAAAGGCTAATTTTGGTGGAAAAAAAGCATATTTGGGGTGTTAAAGACAGTTTTTGGCCGATTTTCAGGCAAAAAAAGCACATTTGGGGTGAAAAATGATGAATTTAACGGGAAAAAGATGTAACTTGGTGCATTTCCACCCCCAAGACGTTCCACACCCCCAGCCTGGGGGACGAGGAGTTCGAGATCCCGCCCATCCCGCTGGAGTCCGACCCCTCCCTGGCCGTGGTCGGGCACTTCGAGGACCTGGCCGAGCCGGGGGGGCCCCCAGAGCCCCCCTTTGCACCCCCCTACGGCGTGGGGGGGCTGGAGCTGCCCGTGGGGCTCCCCCCGGGCATCATCGAGCAGTCAGGGGGGCTGCTCAACATGGTGAGTGCCAAAATTGGGGGAAAACACCCAAAAATGGGAGAAAAACACCCCAAAAATGGGGGGAAACACCCCAAAAAGGGGGGAAAAACACCCCAAAAAATGGGGGGGAAAAACACCCCAAAAATGGGGGGAGGGGCTGGAGCTGCCCGTGGGGCTCCCCCCGGGCATCATCGAGCAGTCAGGGGGGCTGCTCAACATGGTGAGTGCCAAAATTGGGGGAAAACACCCCAAAAATGGGGGGAGAAACACCCCAAAAATGGGGAAACACCTCAAAAATGGGGAAACACCCCAAAATGGGGGCTGCTCAACATGGTGAGTGCCAAAATTGGGGAAAACACCCCAAAAATGGGGAAAACACCCCAAAAATGGAAACACCCCAAAAATGGGGGAAACACCCCAAAAATGGGGGGAAAACACCCCAAAAATGGGGAAAACACCCCAAAAATGGGGCTGGAGCTGCCCGTGAGCTCCCGGACATCATCGAGCAGTCAGGGGCTGCTCAACATGAGTGCAATGGGGAAAACACCCCAAAATGAGGGAAACACCCAAAAATGGGGGAAAACACCCCAAAAATGGGGGACACCCAAAAATGGGGGAAACACCCAAAATGGGGGGCTGGAGCTGCCCGTGGGGCTCCCCGGGCATCATCGAGCAGTCAGGGGCTGCTTAACATGGTGAGTGCCAAAATTGGGGAAAACAACCCAAAAATGAGGGAAAAACACCCAAAAATGGGGAAAACACCCCAAAAATGGGAAAAACACCCCAAAAATGGGGGAAACACCCAAAAATGGGGGAAAACACCCAAAAATGGGGGGAAAAACACCCCAAAAATGGGGGGGGCTGCTCAACATGGTGAGTGCCAAAATGGGGGAAAACAACCCAAAAATGGGGGAAAAACACCCTAAAAATGGGGGAGGACATCCCAAAAATGGGGAAAACACCCCAAAACTGGGGGGGGCTGGAGCTGCCCGTGGGGCTCCCCCCGGGCATCATCGAGCAGTCTGGGGGGCTGCTCAACATGGTGAGTGCCAAAATTGGGGGAAAAACAACCCAAAAATGAGGGAAAAACACCCAAAAAATGGGGGAAAAACACCCCAAAAATGGGGGAAAGAAACACCCCAAAAAATGGGGGGGAAACAGCCCAAAAATGGGGGCAAAGCACCCCAAAAATGGGGGCATCGAAATCACCCCAAAATGGGGAAACAGCCCAAAATGGGGAAACACCCCAAAAATGGGGAAAACACCCCAAAATGGGGGCTGGAGCTGCCCGTGAGGCCTCCTCGGGGCATCATCCCGAGCAGTCAGGGGCTGCTCAACATGGTGAGTGCCAAAATTGGGGGAAAACACCCCAAAAATGGGGGAGAAACACCCCAAAAATGGGGGGGGAAACACCCTAAAAATGGGGGGGGAAACACCCCAAAAATGGGGGAAAAACACCCCTAAAAATGGGGGAAAAACACCCCAAAAATGGGGGAAACACCCCAAAATGGGGAAAAACACCCCAAAAATGGGGAAAACAACCCAGAAATGGGGGCTGAGCTGCCTGCGAGCTCCCCCCGGGCATCATCGAGCAGTCAGGGGGGCTGCTCAACATGGTGAGTGCCAAAATTGGGGGAAAACACCCCAAAAATGGGGGAAAAACACCCCAAAAATGGGGGAAAAACACCCCAAAAATGGGGGCTGAGCGTTCATGGGCTCCCCCCGGGCATCATCGAGCAATCTGGGGGGCTGCTCAACATGGTGAGTGCCAAAAATGGGGGAAAACACCCCAAAAATGGGGGAAAAACACCCCAAAAATGGGGGGGACACCCCAAAAGTAACTGTGGGTGCAACAAAGAGGGGTCTGGGGGCACGGAGCTGATTTTGGGTGCAATAAAGAGGATTTTGGGGACACTGAGGGGACTCTGGGTGGGGTGACAGTGGGGTGACAGGGATGGCTCTGGGGACACTGAGGGTGGCTCTGGGGACACTGAGGGTGGCTCTGGGGACACTGGGGTGACAGTGGGGGTGACAGGGCTGGCTCTGGGGACACTGGGGTGACAGTGGGGGTGACAGGGCTGGCTCTGGGGACACTGGGGTGACAGTGGGTGCTCTGACAGGGATGGCTCTGGGGACACTGAGGGTGACACTGGGGACACTGAGGGTGGCTCTGGGGACACTGGGGGTGGCTCTGGGGACACTGGGGTGACAGTGGGAGTGACAGGGATGGCTCTGGGGACACTGAGGGTGGCTCTGGGGACACTGAGGGGACAGTGGGGGTGACAGGGATGGCTCTGGGGACACTGAAGGTGGCTCTGGGGACACTGGGGTGACAGTGGGGGTGACAGGGATGGCTCTGGGGACACTGAGGGTGGCTCTGGGGACACTGGGGTGACAGTGGGGGTGACAGGGATGGCTCTGGGGACACTGAGGGTGGCTCTGGGGACACTGGGGTGACCCTGGGGTGACAGGGATGGCTCTGGGGACACTGGGGTGGCTCTGGGGACACTGAGGGGACCCTGGGGTGACAGTGGGGTGACCCTGGGGTGACAGAGCTGGCTCTGGGGACCCTGGGGTGACAGTGGGGTGACAGGGCTGGCGGTGGGTGCTGACAGGGATGGCTCTGGGGACCTTGGGGTGACAGTGGGGGTGACAGGGATGGCCATGGGGACACTGAGGGGACAGTGGGGTGACGGGGATGGCTGTGGGGACACTGAGGGGGACCCCAGGGTGACAGTGGGGGTGACAGGGATGGCTCTGGGGACACTGAGGGGACTCTGGGGACACTGAGGGTGACAGTGGGGGTGACAGGGATGGCTCTGGGGACACTGGGGGTGACAGTGGGGTGACAGGGATGGCTCTGGGGACCCTGGGGTGACACTGGGTGCTCTGAGGGTGGCTCTGGGGGACACTGGGGTGACAGTGGGAGTGACAGGGATGGCCTCTGGGGACCCTGGGTGACAGTGGGTGACAGGGATGGCTCTGGGGACACTGGGGGCACACTGTGCTCTGAGGGTGGCTCTGGGGACACTGGGGTGACAGTGGTGTGACAGGGCTGGCTCTGGGGACACTGAGGTGACAGTGGGTGCTCTGAGGTGGCTCTGGAGACCCTTAAGACAGTGGGTGTGACAGGGCTGACTCTGGGGACACTGGGGTGACAGTGGGGTGACAGGGATGGCTCTGGGGACACTGGGGTGACAGTGGGGTGACCCTGGGGTGACAGGGCTGGCAGTGGGGTCTGACAGGACCGTGTCCCCCCCCAGGAGCTGGAGCACCCGATGGCGTCGCAGTTCGGGCGGCTCCCCGTGACCATCGAGGTGCCCATGGGCGCCCTGAGCCCGGGGGCTGCTGGACCTGGGGGCCCTCACCACCATCGACCAGTCCGAGCTCAGCTCCCAGCTGGGCCTCAGCCTGGGCGGCCCCGCCCCGGCCACGCCCGCCCCGGCCACGCCCGCCCAGGCCACGCCCGGCGCCGACCCTGAGCCCGCCCTGTCCCCGGGACCCTCCCCCCACGCTGCTGCCTCCCCACAGGACGACGAGGGAGACGAGTTCCGCAGGGTGAGACTCCTGAATCGACCAGATTACCCTGAAATCGGCCCCAGTTACCCCAAAATCAATCCCAGTTACCACAAAATCAACCGAAATTACCCCAAATTACCCCCAAATTGACTCAAATTACCCCAAAAACACCCCCAGTTACTCCAAAATCGCCCCAAATTACCCCCAAATTACTCCAAAATCGCCCCAAATTACCCCTAAATCACCCCAAATTACCCCAAAATCAACCCAAATTACCCCAGAATCAACCCAAATTACCCTCAAATCGGCCCCAATTACCCCAAAACAACCCAAATTACCCCCAAATCAACCCCAAATTACGGCCGCCCCGTCGCCGTCCCCGCCCCCATAATTAACATGCTTAATTAATCACTTGTCCCCCACAGCCCCCCATAATTAATGTGGTTAATTAATCATTTATTTCTTACAGCCCCCCGCGGCCGCCGCCTCATCGCCGTCCCCGCCCCTGCCGGCCCTCCCCAGCGGCGCGCGGCGGGCCGCCTCCCCGCGGAGCCGGCGCGGCGCCCCAAGCCCCCCAAGAAGGCGAAGAAGAAGAAGGACCCCAACGAGCCGCAGAAGCCGGTGTCGGCCTACGCCCTCTTCTTCAGGGACACCCAGGCCGCCATCAAGGGCCAGGAACCCCAACGCCACCTTCGGGGAGGTCTCCAAGATCGTCGCCTCCATGTGGGACTCGCTGGGGAGGAGCAGAAGCAGGTGGGGATGATGGGGGAGAATTTGGGGAGGGGTCTCAAGATCGTCGCCTCCATGTGGGACTCGCTGGGGAGGAGCAGAAGCAGGTGGGGATGATGATGGGGAATTTGGGGAGGGTCTCCCAAGATCGTCGCCTCCATGTGGGACTCGCTGGGGAGGAGCAGAAGCAGGTGGGGATGATGGGGGGAAATTTGGGAGGGGTCTCCAAGATCGTCTGCCTCCATGTGGGACTCGCTGGGGAGGAGCAGAAGCAGGTGGGGATGATGGGAGGGGAAATTTGGGGAGGGGTCTCAAGATCGTCGCCTCCATGTGGGACTCGCTGGGGGAGGAGCAGAAGCAGGTGGGGATGATGATGGGGAAATTTGGGGAGGGGTCTCCAAGATCGTCGCCTCCATGTGGGACTCGCTGGGGAGGAGCAGAAGCAGGTGGGGATGATGGGAGGAAATTTGGGGAGGGTCTCCAAGATCGTCGCCTCCATGTGGGACTCGCTGGGGAGGAGCAGAAGCAGGTGGGGATGATGGGGGAAATTTGGGGAGGGTCTCAAGATCGTCGCCTCCATGTGGGACTCGCTGGGGAGGAGCAGAAGCAGGTGGGGATGATGGGAGGAGATTTGGGGAGGGGTCTCCAAGATCGTCGCCTCCATGTGGGACTCGCTGGGGGAGGAGCAGAAGCAGGTGGGGATGATGGGGGGGGAAATTTGGGGAGGGGTCTCCAAGATCGTCGCCTCCATGTGGGACTCGCTGGGGAGGAGCAGAAGCAGGTGGGGATGATGGGGGGGGAAATTTGGGGAGGGGTCTCCAAGATCGTCGCCTCCATGTGGGACTCGCTGGGGAGGAGCAGAAGCAGGTGGGGATGATGGGGAAATTTGGGGAGGGGTCTCCAAGATCGTCGCCTCCATGTGGGACTCGCTGGGGGAGGAGCAGAAGCAGGTGGGGATAACGGGGGGGAGGGGAAGGGAGGGGAAATTTGGGGAGGGGTGAGGGTGGAGATGGTCAAGGTTGAAGGTTGAGGTTGAGAAGATCGAGGTTAAGAAAGTCAAGGTTGAGGTTGAGACATCAAAGTTGGGGAAGGTCAAGGTTGGAGAAGATCAAGGTTTGGGGAAGGTCAAGGTTGGAGAAGATCAAGATTGAAGGCTGAGGTGGAGAAGTCGAGGTTGAGGTCAAGGTAAAGAAGGTCAAGGTTGAAGGCCAAAGGATGAAGAAGGTCAAGGTTGAAGGTCAAGGTTGGAGAAGGTGAAGGTTGAAGGTGAAGGTTGAGAAGATCAAGATTGAAGGTTGAGGTGGAGAAGGTCAAGGTTGAAGGTCAAAGGTTGGAGAAGATCAAGATTGAAGGTTGAGGTGGAGAAGATCAAGGTTGAAGGTCAAGGTTGTTGAAGGTCAAGGTTGAGAAGATCAAGGTTGAGAAGTTTGAAGTGGAGAAGATCAAGGTTGAGAAGATCAAATGTTGGAGAAGGTCAAGGTTGAGGAAGGTTAAGGTTGAGAAAGTCAAAGGTTAAGAAGGGTCAACATTGTGAGTCAAGAAGGGAAGAGAGTGGAGACCCCAAAACCCACCAGGGATTAAAGACCCAGGGAGCAGGAACCTCAACTTTGGGGAAAACCCCCAAATTAGGGGGAAAAATTAATTAATTGGGGTGGAAACCCCCAAATTGGGGGGGGGGAAATTAATTAATTCGGGTGGAAACCCCCAAATTTGGGGGGGAAAATTAATTAATTGGGGTGGAAACCCCCAAATTGGGGGGGGGAAATAAATTAATTTGGGGGGGGAAAAATGAATTAATTCGGGTGGAAATCCCCAAATTTGGGGGGGAAAAATGAATTAATTGGGGTGGAAACCCCCAAATTTGAGCGTAAAATTAATTAATTCAGGTGGAAACCCTCAAATTGGGAGGATAAATTAATTAATTGGGGTGGAAACCCCCAAATTGGGGGGGGAAAAATTAATTAATTGGGGTGGAAACCCCCAAATTTGGGGGGGAAAATTAATTAATTGGGGTTGAAACCCCCAAATTTGGGGGGAAAAATTAATTAATTGGGGTGCAAACCCCCAAATTGGGGGGGGGGAAATTAATTAATTGGGGTGGAAACCCCCAAATTTGGGGGAAAATTAATTAATTGGGGTGGAAACCCCCAAATTGGGGGTTTTGGGGCCGGAGCTCGAGCGACGCCGACGGGCACGGACACCCCAAAACCGGAGCTGGGGGGGTCCCAAATCCCCCCCCCCGGACCTCAGACCCCTCCAAAACCTCGTGGGTGACCCCCCTGGTTCCGGAACTTTCCCAAAATCCCTGTTTTTATCCCCAAACCCGCAGGTTTACAAGCGCAAGACGGAGGCGGCCAAGAAGGAATATCTGAAGGCGCTGACGGCCTATCGGGCCACCCTGGTACCCAAACACCCCCCAAAATCAGAGGGGGCCTAAAATGTTGGGGGTCCTAAAATCATTGGGAGGGTCTTAAAATTATCAGGGGGTCTAAAATCATGAGGGCTCTTAAAATTCCTAAAATCTTGGGGGGTCCTAAAATCATGAAGGGATCCTAAATTATGGGGGAGTGGCTGAGTTATGGGGGGTCCCTAAAATCATGGGGGTCTAAAATCATGGGGGGTTCTAAAATTATGGTAGAGGTCCTAAAATAATTGGGGGTCCTAAAATTCCTAAAATCATGGGGGTGTCCTAAAATCATGAGGGATCCTAAATTATGGGGTTGGCTGAGTTATGGGGGGTCTTAAAATCATGGGGGCTTGTAAAATTATGGGGGTCCTAAATTATGGGGGGTCTTAAAATCATGGAGGGTCTTAAAATGATGGGGAGGGGTCTAAAATTATGGGAGTCCTAAAATTATGGGGGTCCTAAAATCATGGGAGGGGTCTAAAATCATGAGGAGGTTCTTAAATTATGGGGGTGGTCTAAAATTATGGGGGGCCTAAAATTATGGGGGTCTTAAAATCATGGGGGTCCTAAAATCATGGGGAGGGTCTTAAGTTGGGGAGGTTTCCTATATTAAGGGGGTCCTAAAATCTTAAAGGGGGTCCTAAAATCATAGGGGGTCCTAAATTATGGGAGGTTCCTAAAATCAAAGGGGAGTCTAAAATCATGGGGGGTTAAAATTATGGGGAGGGGTCTAAATTGGGGAGGGGCCTAAAATTGGGGGAGGGGCCTAAATCGGGGAGGGCTTAAAATCAGGGGAGGGGCCTAAATCACAGGGGAGGGTCTAAATCACAGGGGAGGGCCTAAAATTGGGAGGAGGGGCCTAAAATTGTGGGGAGGGGCTTAAAATTGGGGGAGGGGCCTAAAATTGTGGGGAGGGGCTTAAAATTGGGGGAGGGGTCTAATTGATGGGGAGTGGTCTAAAATCGGGGAGGGGTCTAAAATTGGGGGAGGGCCTAAATCATGGGGAGGGGCCTAAAATTATGGGGAGGGGCCTAAATCATAGGGAGGGGCCTAAAATCAGGGGAGGGGCCTAAAATTGGGGGAGTGGCCTAAAATTGAGGGGAGGGGCCTAAATCACAGGAGGGGCCTAAAATTGGGGGAGGGGCTTAAAATTGGGGGAGGGGCCTAATTGGTTGGGAGGGGTCTAAAATCATGGGGAGGGTCCTAAAATCCTTGGGAAGGTCCCAAATTCTGGGGAGGGGCTGCCCAAAGTGGACGTGGCCTCTGTTTTTGGGGTTAATTCTCTTGCTTTTTTTTTTTTGTGCTGCTTTTCAGACGTCGTCGGAGCCCCCGAGCCGGAGCCCAGCCCCACTCCCCTCCCCCAACAACCCCCACCCTCCTCCTCATCATCATCATCATCACCACCCCCTCCCACGAGCTCTGCCACCCTCCTCCTCCTCCCCACCCCAACCCCCACCCCCACCCCCATCACCAAAATCCTCATCCCCAAAACCCTGCTGCCCCCGCCGCGGTGGGGAGGGGCGACTCCCGGGGTGGGGGGTGGGGGTGGGGGTGGGGAGGGGTGGTGGCCGTCATCCCAGCGGCTGTGGTTGCCCCGGGGTTCTGATGGTCCTAACGTGACCCCGGCCCGGGCGGTCCTGGCAGCGACCACCACGGCCCCCTGCCCCGCCTGCAGCCCCCTGCAGCAGATGCCCTCCCCGCCCCTCCCCCAGCTGGCCGTGCTGAGGCCCCCCGCCCCCTGCAGGCCATGCAGGCCCCCTAGCTGCGGCCCCCAGAACCCCCCGCTGCAGATCAAGATCCTGCCCCCTGCAGATCCAGTCCCTGCACCTCGCCCCCTGTGCCCACCCCCACCCCCTGTGCCCACCCCCACCCCCTGTGCCCACCCCCACCCCCCTGTGCCCACCCCACCCCACCCCCCAGCCGGGCAGCCCCGCCCCTCAGAGCGACCCCCCACCCCAGAACCACGAGGGGACGTGGAGATGGGGGACGTCGTGCCCGAGGTGAGGGGGCAGCGAGGAGGGTTTGGGGGTTTGGGGGATTTGGGGGACATTGAGGGGTTTGGGGGTTCAAAGGGGGACATTTCAGCCCAAAAAATCAGAATTCCTCTCAAATTCAACCTTTTCCAACTCCAAAACTGGGAATTCTGGGCTCCATTCCAGCCCCAAAAATCAGAATTCCCGCCAATTCCAGCCCCAAAACTCGGAATCCCTGTCAATTCCAACCCCAAAAATCAGAATCCCCATCAATTCCATCCCCAAAAATCGGAATGCCCGTCAATTCCAACACCAAAAATCAGAATTCCCCATCAATTCTAGCCCCAAGAATCAGAATTCCCATCAATTTCAACTGTTTTCAACCCCAAAATTTGTAATTCCAGGCTCCATTTCAGCCCCCAAAATTGGAACCTCTGTCAATTTCAACCCCAAAAATCAGAATTCCCGTCAATTCCATCCCCAAAAATCGAAATTTCTTCCAATTCCATCCCCAAAAATCAGAATTCCCGCCAATTTCAGCCCCAAAAATCAGAATTTCCGTCAATTCCGGCCCAAAAAATTGGAATTCCCTGTCAATTCCATGCCCAAAAATCAACATTTCCATCAATTCCATCCCCAAAAATGAACATTTTTGTCAACTTTATCCCTCTCCAACCTCGAAATTCATGATTTCTGCTGCCAGGTGGAGTCCCCCCCCGGTGTGGAGGTGCTGGGGGGGTCCCCGGGGCGTGCGGGGTCCCCCCGGTGCCGCTGCGTCCGCGCCGGCTGCGCCAACGCCCCCGTGCCCAGCCCCGACTGGGACCTCGAGTTCTGCAGCAGCGACTGCGTCGTCAGGCACTGCCGGTGGGTGACTACCCCAAATTCCCCTTTTGGGGGGGTTTTTGGGGTTTTGGGGCTTTTTGGGGTTTTTTGGGGTGTTTTGGGTTTTTTTAGAGTGTTTTTGGGGTGTCTTTTGGGGTGTTTTTGGGGGGTTTTTAGGGTGTTCTTAGGGTGTTTTTAGGGTGGTTTTTGGGGGTCTTTTTGGGGTGTTTTTTGGGGGGCTTTTTGGGGTGTTTTTTGGTTGTGTTTAGGGTGTTTTTTGGGGTGTCTTTGGGCTGGTTTTGGGGGTTTTTCTGGGGTCCTTTTGGGGTGTTTTGAGATCTTTTTGGGGTCTTTCTATTGGGGTTTTTTGGGGTCTTTCTTTGGGGTTTTTTTGGGGTCTTTTTTTGGGGTCTTTTTGGGGTCTTTTTGGGGTCTTTTTTTGTGTTTTCTGGGGGGCTTTTGGGGTGTTTTTTGGGTTCTTTTTGGGGCTTTTGGGGGGCTTTCTTTTGGGGTCTTTGGGGTGTTTTCTGGGGTGTTTTTAGGGTGTTTTTTGGGGTGTTTTTGGGGTGGTCGTCAGGCACTGCCGGTGGGTGCCTGTCCCAAATCACTGCTTTTTGGGGGGGCTTTTTGGGGGGTTTTTGGGGTGTTTTTAAGGTGGTTTTTGGGGTTTTTTTGGGGTGTTTTTAGGGTGGTTTTAGGGTGGTTTTAGGGTGTTTTTGGGGTGTTCGTCAGGCACTGCCGGTGGGTGGCTGATCCAAATTCCCCTTTTTTGGGGGGTTTGGGGTGTTTTTGGGGTCTTTCTGGGGTCTTTCTATTGGGTTTTTTTGGGGTCTTTCTGGGGTCTTTCTATTGGGTTTTTTTGGGGTCTTTTTTGGGGTCCTTTTGAGGTCTTTTGGGGTCTTTTGGGGATTTTGGGGTTTTTAGGGTGTTTTTAGGTTGTTTTTGGGGTGTTTTTTGGGGTCCTTTGGGGGTCTTTTTAAGGTCCTTTTGGGGTCTTTTTCGGGGTGCTTTTGGGGTTGTTTTGAGATCTTTTTGGGGTCTTTCTTTGGGGTTTTTTTGGGGTCTTTTTTTGGGGTCTTTCTGGGGTCTTTCTTTGAGGTCTTTTTGGGGTCTTTTTTGGGGTTTTTTGGGGTTTTTTTGGGGGTGTTTTAAGGGTGTTTTTAGGGGGTTTTTTGGGGTTTTTTTAGGGGTCCTTTTGGGGGTTTTTTTGGGGTATTTTTTGGGGTCTTTTTGGGGTTTTTCCTTTTGGGGGCTTTTGGGGGTCTTTTTAAGGTCCTTTTGGGGTCTTTTTGGGGGTCCTTTTGGGGTCTTTTGGGGGCTTTTTGGGGTCTTTCTTTTGGGGGTTTTTTGGGGTTTTTCTGGGGTTCTTTTGGGGTCTTTTGGGGGCTTTTTGGGGTCTTTCTTTTGGGGGTTTTTTGGGGTTTTTCTGGGGTCTTTTTGGGGGCTTTTTGGGGTCTTTCTTTTGGGGGTCTTTCTTTTTGGGGTCCTTTTGGGGGTTTTGGGGTCTTTTTGGGGTGGTTTTAGGGTGTTTTTAGGGTGTTTTTGGGGTGTTTTTTGCTGGTGTTTTTGGGGGGTTTTTTTGGGGGCTTTTTGGGGTGTTTTTAGGGTGTTTTTTGGGGTGTTTTTGGGGTGTTTTTAGGGTGTTTTTTGGGGTTTTTTGGGGTCTTTTTGGGGGTGTTTTTGGGGTGTTCGTCAGGCACTGCCGGTGGGTGACTACCCCAAATCCCCCTTTTTGGGGGGCTTTTTGGGGTTTTGGGGGGGTTTTGGGGTGGTTTTAGGTGTTTTTAGGGTGTTTTTGGGGTCTTTTGGGGGTCTTTTGGGGTGTTTTTGGGGTGTTCGTCAGGCACTGCCGATGAATTATTCCAAACCCCTTTTGGGGGCTTTGGGGGTTTGGGGGTTTGGGGGTTTTTGGGTTTTTTTGGGGTGGTTTTGGGGTTTTCTGAGGTTCTTTTGGGACTTTTTTGAGGTGTTTTTTGGGGTGTTTTGGGGGTTTAATGGGGTCCTTTAAGGGTTCTTTTGGGGTCTGTTGGGGATTTTGGGGGTTTTTTTGGGGTTTTTTGGGGGTTTTTTGGGGTGTTTTGGGGCTTTTTTGGGGTGTTTTTAGGGTGGTTTTGGGGGGGTTTTGGGGTGGTTTTAGGGTGTTTTTAAGGGTCTTTTTGGGGTGTTTTTGGGGTGTTCGTCAGGCACTGCCGGTGGGTGGCTGTCACAAATTCCCCTTTTTGGGGGGTTTTTGGGGTGTTTTGGGGGTTTTTTGGGGTGTTTTTAGGGTGTTTTTTGGGGGGTTTTCTGGGGTCCTGTTGAGGTCTTTGGGGGGGGTTTTGGATCTTTTTGGGGTCTTTTTAAGGTCCTTTTAGGGTCCCTTTAGGGGCTTTTTGGTGTTCTTTTTGGGGTCTTTTTGGGGTCTTTCTTTTGGGGGTTTTTTGGGATTTTTCTGGCATCTTTTTGGGGTTTTTCTATTGGAGTTTTTTGGGGGGTTTTTTGGGGTGTTTTTACGGTGTTTTTAGGGTCTTTCTTGGGGTCTTTTTTGGGGTCTTTTTGGGGCTTTTGGGGGTTTTTTTGGGGTCTTTGGAGTGTTTTTTGGGGTGTTTTTAGGGTGTTTTTTGGGGTGTTTTTGGGGTGGTCGTCAGGCACTGCCGGTGGGTGCCTGTCACAAATCCCTGCTTTTGAGGGGTTTTTGGGGTGTTTTGGGGGTCTTTTTGGGGGTTTTGGGGCTTTTTGGGGTGTTTTTTGGGGTGTTTTTTGGGGGCTTTTGGGGGCTTTTTGGGGTGTTTTTGGGGTGCGTTGTCAGGCACTGCCGGTGGGTGGCTGATACAAATCACACTTTTTGGGGGGGTTTTGGGGGATTTTGGGGCTTTTTGGGGTTTTTTGGGGTGTTTTTTGGGGGCTTTTGGGGGCTTTTTGGGGTGTTTTTGGGGTGCGTCGTCAGGCACTGCCGGTGGGTGACTACCCCAAATTCCCCTTTTTGGGGGTTTTTTGGGGTGTTTTTGGGGTTTTTTTGGGGTTTTGGGGGGTTTTTTTGGGGTGTTCTTAGGGTGGTTTTAGGTTGTGTTTAGGGTGTTTTTTAGGGGTTCTTTTGGGGTCTTTTGGGGGCTCTTTTGGGGGTCCCTTTGAGGTCTTTTTGGGGTCTTTTTTGGGGTCCTTTTGAGGTCTTTTGGGGATTTTGGGGTTTTTAGGGTGTTTTTAGGTTGGTTTTGGGGTGTTTTTTGGGGTCCTTTGGGGGTCTTTTTAAGGTCCTTTTGGGGTCTTTTTCGGGGTGCTTTTGGGGTTGTTTTGAGATCTTTTTAGGGTCTTTCTATTGGGGTTTTTTGGGGTCTTTCTTTGGGGTTTTTTTGGGGTCTTTTTTTGGGGTCTTTTTGGGGTGTTTTTTGGGGTCTTTTTGGGGTGTTTTTAGGGTTTTTTGGGGGGTTTTTAGGGTGTTTTTGGGGTGTTTTGGGGCTTTTTTAGAGTGTTTTTAGGGTAGTTTTGGGGTGTTTTTAAGGGTCTTTTTGGGGTGTTTTTGGGGTGGTCGTCAGGCACTGCCGGTGGGTGGCTGATCCAAATCTCTGCTTTTTGGGGGGGTTTTGGGGTTTTTTGGGGTGTTTTGGGGGTTTTTAGGGTGGTTTTAGGGTGTTTTTAGGTTGTGTTTAGAGTGTTTTTTGGGGGCTTTTTGGGGTGTTTTTAGGGTGTTTTTTGGGGTGTTTTTAGGTTGTTTATTGGGGTCTTTTTGGGGTTCTTTTGGGGGCTTTTTTGGGGGCTTTTGGGGTGTTTTTAGGGTGTTTTTTGGGGTGTTTTTTGGGGTTTTTTTAGGGTTTTTGGGGGGTTTTTTTGGGGGTGTTTTTAGGGTGTTTTTTGAGGTCTTTTGGGGGTGTTTTTAGGGTGTTTTTTGGGGTTTTTTTGGGGTCCTTTGGGGTTGTTTGGGGTATTTTTGGGGTCTTTTGGGGTTTTTCTTTTGGGGCCTTTTGGGGGTCTTTTAAGGTCCTTTTGGGGTCTTTTTGGGGTCCTTTGGGGTTGTTTGGGGGCTTTTTGGGGTCTTTCTTTGGGGGTTTTTGGGGTTTTTCTGGGGTTCTTTTGGGGTCTTTTGGGGGCTTTTTGGGGTCTTTCTTTTGGGGGTCTTTCTTTTTGGGGTCCTTTTGGGGGTCTTTTGGGGTCTTTTTGGGGTGGTTTTAGGGTGTTTTTTGGGGTGTTTTTGGGGTGTTCGTCAGGCACTGCTGGTGGGTGCCTGTCCCAAATCCCCCTTTTTTGGGGGCTTTTTGGGGTTTTGGGGGGTCTTTTTTGGGTTTTTTTAAGGTGTTTTTTGGGGTGTTTTTGTGGTGTTTTTAGGGTGTTTTTTTGGGGTCTTTTTGGGTTGTTTTCAGGGTGGTTTTAGGGTGTTTTTGGGGGCTTTTTGGGGGCTTTCTTTTGGGGTCTTTTTAAGGTCCTCTTGGGGGCTTTTTGGGGGTTCTTTTGGGGTTGTTTTGGGGGCTTTTTGGGGTGTTTTTGGGGGCTTTTTGGGGGTCCTTTTGGGGGCTTTTTGGGGTCTTTCTTTTGGGGTTTTTTTGGGGGGGTTTTTGGGGTCCTTTTGGGGGTCTTTTGGGGGCTTTTTGGGGTGTTTGTCTATCCCAAATCTCGCTTTTTGGGGTCTTTTGGGTTCTTTTTGGGGTGTTTCTGGGGTCCTTTTAGGGGTCTTCTGGGGGCTTTTTTGGGGTATTTGTAGAGTCCTTTTTGGGGTTCTTTTGGGGGTCTTTTTGGGGTCATTTGGGGTGTTTTTGGGGTGTTTGTCGGGCACTGACGATGCCTTTTCCCCCAAATCACCCTCCTGACCCCACCCCCGGCCCCTTTCCCGCTCCCAATTCCCAATTTTTGGGGTTGTTTCTCGGGGTGTTTCCTTTTAGGGACGTCTTCCTGGCCTGGCTCGCCGCCCGCAACGCCGGCAACAGCGTCGTCTTCGTCAAGTGACCCCCGGCACTGCTGGGGGTTTAGGGGGTCCCCTGAAGGATTTTGGGGTCCCCCCCAGCAGATTTCGGGGTCCCCCAAAGGATTTTGGGGTTCCCCTTAGCAGATTTCAAGGTCCCCTAAAAAATTTCAGGGTCCCCCCCAGCAGATTTTGGGGTCCCCCAAAGAATTTCGGGGTCCCCCCCAGCAAATTTCAGGGTCCCCCAAAGGATTTCGGGGTTTCCCTTAGCAGATTTTGGGGTCCCCCAAAGGATTTCGGAGTCCCCCAAAGGATTTAGGGGTTCCCCAAAGGATTTCAGGGTCCCTCAAATGATTTTGGGGTCCCCCCCTGGCAGATTTTGGGGTCTCACAGTGGATTTCGGGGTCCCCCAAAGAATTTTGGGGTCCTCCCCAGCAGATTTTGGGGTCCCCCAAAGAATTTTGGGGTCCCCCCCAGCAAATTTCAGGGTCCCCCAAAGGATTTCAGGGTCCCCCCCAGCAGATTTCGGGGTCCCCCAAAGGATTTTGGGGTCGCCCCCCGGCAAATTTTGGGGTCTCACAGCAGATTTCGAGGTCCCCCAAATGATTTTGGGGTCCCCTCCAGTAGATTTTGGGGTCCCCCAAATGATTTCAGGGTTCCCCCCAGCGGATTTCGGGGTCCCCCAAATGATTTCGGGGTCCCCCCCAAAGGATTTTGGGGTCTCACAGCAGATTTCGGGGTTCCCCAAATGATTTTGGGGTCCCCCTTAGCGGATTTTGGGGTCTCACAGCGGATTTTGGGGTCCCCCAAAGGATTTTGGGGTCTCACAGCGGATTTGGGGGGTGGGATTTTGGGGGTGGTTCTTGGTGGGGGGGTTTTTTTGGGGGGTTCTCTGTGCTCGTTTTGGGGTTGGAATTAAAGGGGTCGATCGGTGCAGACTTTTTTTTTATTTAATTAAAAAGGGGCGTTTTTGGGGTCGTTTCAGGGGTTTAGGGCGCGTTTTGGGGGGTTTGTGACACATTTTGGGGGTTTTATGACACATTTTAGGGGTTTTATGACACATTTTAGGGGTTTTATGACACATTTTGGGGGTTCCCCCTGAAAAAGGGTCAAGTGTTCTCTCCCCATCCTCCTGCTCCCCCCCAAAAAATCCCCTTTGAACCCCAAAAAAATCCCCTTTAAACCCTCATTAAAATCACTTTCCAACCTCAAAAAAAAATCTCCTTTAAACCTCAAAAAAATCCCCTTTAAAATCCCAAAAAATCTCTTCGAAACCCCAAAAAATTCCCTTTAAACGCTGCTTTTAAAATCACTTTGGAACCTCAAAAAAATTCCCTCTAAACCTAAAAAATTCCTTTTAAAATTCACCTTGAAACCCCCAAAAAATCCCCTTTAAACCCTCCTTTTAAAATCACTTTGGACCCTCAAAAAAATTGCCTCTAAACCTAAAAAATTCCTTTTAAAAACCCGCCTTGAAACCCCCCAAAAAATCCTCTTTAAACCCTCATTAAAATCACCTTCCAACCTCAAAAAAAAATTTCCTTTAAACCTCAAAAAAATTCCCTTTAAACCTAAAAAATTCCTTTTAAAATTCACCTTGAAACCCCCAAAAAACCCCCTTTAAACCCCCAAAAAAACCCCTTGAAACCCCCAAAAAACTCCTTTTAAACCCTCATTAAAGTCACCTTCCAACCTCAAAAAAAATTCACCTTGAAACCCTCAAAAAAATCCCCTTTAAACTCCCAAAAAACCCCTTAAAACCCCCAAAAAATCCCTTTTAAACTCCCAAAAAACCACCTTGAAACTCCCCAAAAAATCTCCTTTAAACCCCCAAAAAACCCCCTTGAAACCCCCAAAAAAACCCCTTTTAAATTCCCAAAAAAAAACCCCTTGAAACCCCCAAAAAAACCCCCTTTAAACCCCCAAAAACCCCCTTAAAACCCCCAAAAAATCCCTTTTATCCCCAAAAAATCCTTAAAAAAACCAATTTACCTTTTTTTTTCGGGATGCAACAAAACCCTTTTCCCTCCTCTCCCCCCCCCCAAACCCCAACACACCAGAATCCACCTCCTTTTTTCCGTTTATTCCATAAAAAAAAAAGAAAAGTGGGAATAATTCACATGTTTTTGGGCTTGGAGATGATGCCGTCGGGGTAGTGCTGCTTGAACTGCGCCACCACGTCGGGGTCCAGCAGGTGGATCCCGTCCAGCTGGTTCCCCAGCGTGATCCTGCAATAATCCCCCCAAAAATCACCCTGGAATTCCATCAGAAAGTGGGAATATTCTTAATTTTGGGGTGGGGAGGGGTTACCAGTTGGGCTGGACGTTGTGGGGGCGGCCGAAGAGCTCGATCTTGCGCGTGCCGGGCGAGAGCCGCTCGATCATCCCGTAGATCTCGTCGGGCTTGTGGCTCGTCGAGCGCACCTGCGGCGGGAAGTTTGGAGCGAGATTCCCTCGTTTCCCGACATTTTCTGAGGTGATTCCCTCATTTCCCACCATTTTCTGAGCTGATTCCCTCATTTCCTGAGGTGATTCCCTCATTTCCCATCATTTTCTGAAGTCATTCCCTCATTTCTTGAGGGAATTCCCTCATTTTCCGCCATTTTCTGAGTGGATTTCTTCATTTCCCGCCATTTCCTGAGGTGATTCCCTCATTTCCTGCCATTTTCTGAGGTGATTCCCTCAATTTTACACCTTTGTTTAAACTGATTCCCTCATTTCCCGCCATTTCCTGAGGGGATTCCCTCATTTCCCGCCATTTTCTGAGGTAATTCCCTCATTTCCCGCCATTTTCTGTGTGGATTTCTTCATTTCCCGCCATTTCCTGAGGTAATTTTCTCATTTCCCGCCATTTCCTGAGGTGATTCCCTCATTTCCCGCCATTTTCTGAGCTGATTCCCTCATTTCCTGAGAGGATTCCCTCATTTCCCGCCATTTTCTGAGGTCATTCCCTCAATTTCCCACCATTTTCTCAGTGGACTTCTTCATTTCCCGCCATTTCCTGAGGTCATTCCCTCATTTCCCATCATTTTCTGAGGTGATTCCCTGATTTCCTGAGGGAATTCCCTCATTTCCCGACGTCGTTGGAGCGGATTTTCTCATTTCCTGGGGTGATTCCCTCATTTCCCGCCATTTCCTGAGGTCATTCCCTCATTTCCCGCCATTTTCTGAGGTGATTCCCTCATTTCCCATCATTTTCTGAAGTCATTCCCTCATTTCTTGAGGGAATTCCCTCATTTTCCGCCATTTTCTGAGTGGATTTCTTCATTTCCCGCCATTTCCTGAGGTGATTCCCTCATTTCCTGCCATTTTCTGAGGTGATTCCCTCAATTTTACACCTTTGTTTAAACTGATTCCCTCATTTCCCGCCATTTCCTGAGGGGATTCCCTCATTTCCCGCCATTTTCTGAGGTAATTCCCTCATTTCCCGCCATTTTCTGTGTGGATTTCTTCATTTCCCGCCATTTCCTGAGGTAATTTTCTCATTTCCCGCCATTTCCTGAGGTGATTCCCTCATTTCCCGCCATTTTCTGAGCTGATTCCCTCATTTCCTGAGAGGATTCCCTCATTTCCCGCCATTTTCTGAGGTCATTCCCTCAATTTCCCACCATTTTCTCAGTGGACTTCTTCATTTCCCGCCATTTCCTGAGGTCATTCCCTCATTTCCCATCATTTTCTGAGGTGATTCCCTGATTTCCTGAGGGAATTCCCTCATTTCCCGACGTCGTTGGAGCGGATTTTCTCATTTCCTGGGGTGATTCCCTCATTTCCCGCCATTTCCTGAGGTCATTCCCTCATTTCCCGCCATTTTCTGAGGTGATTCCCTCATTTCCCACCATTTTCTGAGGTAATTCCATCAATTTTATACCATTTTTTAAAGTGATTCTCTCATTTCCCATCATTTCCTGAGATGATTCCCTCATTTCCCGCCATTTTCTGAGGTAATTCCATCAATTTTGTACCATTTTTTAAAGTGATTCCTTCATTTCGCACTATTTTCTGAGGTAACTCCTCCATTTCCTAACATTTCCTGAGGTAATTCTCTCATTTCCCAACATTTCCTGAGGTGATTCCCTCATTTCCCGCCATTTTCTGAGGTGATTCCCTCGATTTTACACCATTTTTTAAAGTGTTTCCCTCATTTCCTGCCATTTCCTGAGGTGATTCCCTCGTTTCCCGCCATTTCCTGAGGTCATTCCCTCATTTCCCGCCATTTCCTGAGGTAATTCCCTTGTTTCCCGCCATTTCCCAAGGTGATTTCCTCATTTCCCGCCATTTCCTGAGGTGATTTCCTGATTTCCCACCATTTCCTGAGGTGATTCCCTTATTTCCCACCATTTTCTGAGGTAATTCCCTCATTTCCCGCCTTTTTCTGAGGTAATTCTCTCATTTCCCATCATTTTCTGAGGTAATTCCCTCAATTTTACACAATTTTTTGAGGTGATTCCCTCATTTCCCGCCATTTCCTGAGGGGATTCCCTCATTTCCCACCATTTTCTGATGAATTCCCTCAATTTTACATGTTTTTTTAGGTGATTCCCTCATTTCCCGCCATTTCCTGAGGGGATTCCCTCATTTCCCACCATTTTCTGATGAATTCCCTCAATTTTACATGTTTTTTTAGGTGATTCCCTCATTTCCCGCCATTTCCTGAGATGATTCCTCATTTCCCACCATTTTCTGATGAATTCCCTCAATTTTACATGTTTTTTTAGGTGATTCCCTCATTTCCCACCATTTTCTGATGAATTCCCTCAATTTTACATGTTTTTTTAGGTGATTCCCTCATTTCCCGCCATTTCCTGAGGTGATTCCCTCATTTCCCGACGTTTTTGGAGTGGATTTGCTCCTTTCCTGAGGGGATTCCCTCATTTCCCGTCATTTCCTGAGGTGATTCCCTCGTTTCCCGCCATTTCCTGGGATAATTCCCTCATTTTCCATCATTTCCTGGGATAATTCCCTCGTTTTTCCCTCACCTCGGCCACGATGACGTCGCAGTCCAGGCCCCGGTTGAAGCCTTGGGGGTTCCCCTTCACCCCCACCTGCGAGAAGAGCAAATTTGGGGGGGGGGTTGGGACCCCAAAAACCACCCCAGGACCCCCAGAATCCTCCAAAAAACCCCTTTATGGAATCCTGACACCCCAAAACCCACCCCAGGACCCCCCTGAACACCAAAAAAAACCCTTTATAGAATCCTGACACCTCAAAACCACTCCCAGGACTCCAGAACCCTCCAAAAACCTCCTTTATGGAATCCTGACACCCCAAAAACCACCCCAGGACCTCAAAAACCCCAAATACTCACTCCCAGGCCCCCCAAATACCCACTCCCAGGACCCCAAATCCCCCCCAGGACCCCAAATACCCACTCCAGGACTCCCCAAAACCCCTCTATGGGACCTTCACTCCCAAATACCACTCCCAAGACCCCAAATACCTTCCCCAAGACCCCAAATTCCCCCCAGGACCCCAAATACCCACTCCAGGACCCCAAATCCCCCTCTATGGTCCCTTACCCCCAAATACCACCCCAGGACCCCAGAAATCTCCCGACCCTAAATTCCTCAGGACCCCAAACCCCCTCTATGGGTCCCTTCACCCCTACAAACCCACCCCAGGACCCCAAAAATCCCCAGGACCCCCAAATCCCCCCTGCCCTCACCAGGCAGTGCTCCTTGCCGTGGTTGAGCCAGTGGCCCGTGCGGCCGGTGCGGATGATGCGCTGCAGCTGGTTGGTCTTCACCCAGATTATCTCGTCCACCCGCTCGTACCTGGGCATGGCAGAGCTTTTTTGGGGGGTTTTAGGGGTTTTTGGGGGGGTTTTGGGGTGGGGAAGACCCCCAAAGTTCCCAAAAAAATGAAACAAACGAACAAAACTCACCCCCAGAGGTTGAGGGCACTCCGGCCCAGCTCCATGGCCCTGGGGGGAAGGAATTAAGGGGGTTGGGAGGATTTAAGGGAATTTGAGGGGGTTGGGGGATTTAAGGGGGTTGGGGGATTTAAAGGAGTTTGGGGGGTTGAGGGATTTGGGGGTTGGGGGATTTAAGGGGATTTGAGGAGGTTTGTGGGGTTGAGGGAGATTTGAGGGATTTAAGGGGGTTTGGGGGATTTAAGGGAGTTTGGAGGATTTAAGGGAAGGTTGGGGGTTTAAGGGGGTTTGGGGGATTTAAGGGGAGTTAGGGGGTTTAAAGGGGTTTGGGGGATTTAAGGAAGGGTTGGGGGATTTAAGGGGAATTTGAGGGGGTTTGAGGGGATTTAAGGGGGTTTGGGGGATTTAAGGGGGTTTGGGGGATTTAAGGGGTTTGGGGGATTTAAGGAGGGTTTGGGGGATTTAAGGGGAATTTGAGGGGGTTGGGGGATTTAAAGGGGTTGGGGGATTTAAGGGGATTTGAGGGAGGTTTGTGGGGGTTGAGGGGGTTTGAGGGGATTTAAGGGGATTTAAGGGGATTTGAGGGAGGTTTGTGGGGGTTGAGGGGGTTTGAGGGGATTTAAGGGGGTTGGGGGATTTAAGGGGGTTTGGGAGGATTTAAGGGAGTTTGGGGGACTTAAGGGGTTTGAGGGGGTTTGAGGGGATTTAAGGGGGTTGGGGGATTTAGGGGGTTGGGGGATTTAAGGGGGTTTGGGGGATTTAAGGGTGGTTTGAAGGATTTAAAGGGTTTGGGAGGATATAAGGGGGCTTGAGAGGATTTAAGAGGGTTTGAGGGATTTAAGGGGGTTTTGGGGATTTAAAGGGGTTTGGGGATTTAAAGGGAGGTGGGGGTTAAAGGGTTTTGGGGGATTTAAAGGGAGCTTGGGGGACTTAAGGGAGTTTGGGGGGACTTAAGGGGGTTTGAGGATTTAAGGGGGTTTGGGGGATTTAGGGGGTTAGGGGATTTAAAGGGGCTTGAGGGATTTAAGAGGATCTGGAGAGGATTTAAGGGGGTTTGGGGGATTTAGGGGTTTTGAGGGGATTTAAGGGGGTTTTGGGGGATTTAAGGGGGTTTGGGGGATTGAGAAAAGTATGGTGGGGATTGAGGAGGGTTTGGGAGGATTTAAGGGGAGTTTGGGGGGATTTAAGGGGGGATTGGGGGAATTTAAGGAGGGATTTAATTCCCCCTGAGGGGGATTTTGGGACTCTGACCTGCCGGTGACCCAGAGGAAGAGGAAGCCCTCGTCCTGCAGGACGGGGATGTTGAGAGGTTTTGGGATTCCTGAGGGGATTTTGGGGATCCCTGAAGGGATTTTGGGGGTTTTGGGGATCCCTGAGGGGTTTTGGGGATCCCTGAGGGGGATTTTGGGGGTTTTTGGGGGTCTGACCTGCCGGTGACCCAGAGGAAGAGGAAGCCCTCGTCCTGCAGGACGGGGATGTTGAGGGATTTTGGGGATTCCTGAGGGGATTTTGGGGGATTTTGGGATCCCAACCTGCCGGTGACCCAGAGGAAGAGGAAGCCCTCGTCCTGCAGGATGGGGATGTTGAGGGGGTTTGGGATTCCTGAGGGGATTTTGGGGGTTTTTGGGGGTCTGACCTGCCGGTGACCCAGAGGAAGAGGAAGCCCTCGTCCTGCAGGACGGGGATGTTGAGGGGTTTTGGGGTCCCTGAGGGGATTTTGGGGATCCCTGAGGGGATGTTGAGGGTTTTAGGGATCCCTGAGGGGATTTTGGGGTCTGACCTGCCGGTGACCCAGAGGAAGAGGAAGCCCTCGTCCTGCAGGACGGGGATGTTGAGGGATTTTGGGGATTTCTGAGGGGATTTTGGGGGTTTTTGGGGGTCTGACCTGCCGGTGACCCAGAGGAAGAGGAAGCCCTCGTCCTGCAGGACGGGGATGTTGAGGCGCCGCATCTCGTCGTCCGTGAGGGTCCCGTAGGGGAGCTCCATGTGGATGTCCCAGGGCGGGTCCGCCATCACCACGGCGAACTTGCCCAGGATGGACACGTCCAGGTAGCGGATGTCGCAGCAGATCCACTGAGGGGGAACGGGGAGGGAACGACGGCGGGGTTGGTGGGGAACGAGGGGATCCCCTCAGGAAATGGCGGGGAATGAGGGAGTAGCCTCAGAAAATAGCGAGAAATGAGGGGATAGCCTCAGGAAATGGCAGGAAATGAGGGAATGGCCTCAGGAAATGGCGGGAAACGAGAGGATGGACTCAGAAAATGGCAGGAAATGAAGGAAGAAATCACCTCAGAAAATGGCGGGAAATGAGGGGAATGGCCTCAGAAAATGGCGGGAAATAAAGGAATCGCCTCAGGAAATGGCGGAATATGAGGGGGTCGTATCAGGAAATGGCGGAATGTGAGGGGATGGCTTCAGGAAAGGGCAAGAAATGAGGGGGATGGCCTCAGGAAATGGCGGGAAACGAGAGGGTTGCCTCAGGAAATGGCGGAATATGAGGGGATGGTCTCAGGAAATGGCAGGAAATGAAGGAAGGAATCACCTCAGGAAATGGCGGGGAATGAGGGGAGGGCCTCAGGAAATGGCGGAAAATGAGGGGATCGCCTCAGAAAATGGCGGGAAATGAGGGGAATCACCTCAGGAAATGGCGGGAAATGAGGGGATGGCCTCAGGAAATGGTGGGAAATGAAGAAAGGAATCAGCTCAGAAAATGGCGGGAAATGAGAGGATGGACTCAAAAAATGGCAGGAAACGAGGGGGTCACCTCAGGAAGTGGTGGAAAATAAAAATTGCTTCAGAAAACGATTGGACGGGAGAAAATCGCCCCAGAAATGGTGGGAAACAAGAAAATTGCCTCAAAAATGGTGGGAAATGAGAGAATCACCCCAGAAACTTCAGGAAATGAGGGAACAACCCTAAAAATGGTGGGAAGTGAGAAAACGGCCTCAGAAATGGTGGGAAATGAGGGAACAACCCTAAAAATGGTGGGAAATGAGACAACAACCCTAAAAATGGTGGAAATGAGAGAACAACCCTAAAAATGGTGGGAAATGAGAGAACCACCCTAAAAACGGCGGAAAATGAGAAAACAACCGCAAAAACGGCGGGAAACGAGGGAACAACCCTAAAAACGGCAGGAAGGGAGAAACACCACCCTTCAAATTACCGAGCGGCGAGGGAACCGTGTCCGAAAGCGCCGGGGGAGTGAGGGAGCGCCACCCAAACCCCCCCTGTTTTTTTGGAGTGTCCCCCCCTCCCCAAGGCGTTACCTGCGGGGGGAAGAGGCGGTCGGCGCCGGCGGCCGGCGGGGACCGCGGGGCAGGTCGGGCGGGGGCTGCGGGTCGCGGCCGGGCGCGGGCCGGGCTGAGCGGCGACGACGCGGCGGCGGCGGCGCAGGCGTCGATCTCGTAGTGGACGTACTTGCAGGTGTCCATGTGGAAGCAGGTGTTGAGGAAGGAGCAGTCGCCCAGCGACTCGTCCGTGTGCTTGTTGATGATGCGCCTGAGGGGAGCGGCACGGTTGGGTTGGGGTGTGGGTTGGGCTGGGTTGGGCTCAAGGTTGGGGTTGGGTTGGCTGGGTTGGAGTTGGGTTGGTTTAGTTGGGTTGAGGTTGTGTTGTGAGGTTGGGTTAGGTTGGGAGTTGGGCTAGGTTGAGGTTGGGGTTGGGTTGGGTTAGGGTTGGCTGAGTTGGGTTGAAGGTTGGTTGGGGTTGGGTTAGTTGAAGGTTAGTTGAGTTGGGTTGAGGTTGGGTTGTTAAGGTTGGGTTGGGTTGAGGTTGCTTGAAGTATGGTTGAGGTTGAGGTTGTTGTTGGGGTTGGGCTGAGTTGGGTTAGATGGTTGTTGGTTGAGGTTGGGTTGTTTTGGGTTGCGGTTGGGGTTAAGGTTGGAGTTGCTGGGTTAGTTGGGTTAGGTTGGGTTGGGTTGGGTTGGGTTGGGTTGGCTTGGTTTGGGTTGGGTTGTTTGGGGATCGTTGGGTTGGGTTGGGTTGGGTTGTGGGTTGGGTTGGGTTGGGTTGGGTTGTTTTGGGGTTGGTTGGGTTATAGGTTGTCGTTATTGGGTTGAGTTAGGTTGGGGTTGATTGGGTTGGGTTGGGTTGGGCTTAGGTTGGGTTGGGTTGGGTATTGTTGGTGAGGTTGGTTGTTTGCTGGGTTATTTGAGGCTAGTTAGGGTTGGGTTAGGTTGGGCTGGGGTTGGGTTGGATTGTTGGTTCTGGGTTGGGTTGGGTTGGGTTGGGGTTGGGTTAGGTTGGGTTGTTTTGGGTTCGGTTGGGTTGCGGTTGGGTTGGGTTGGGTTGGGTTGGGTTAGGTTGGGGTTGGGTTGGTTTGGGTTGCTGGGTTGGGTTGGGTTGGGTTGGGTTGGGTTGGGTTGGGTTGGGTTGGGTTGGTTGGGTTAGGGCTGGGTTGGGGTTGGGTTAGGGTTGGGTTGTTTTGGGTTGGGTTGGGTTGGGTTGGGTTGGGTTGTGTTGGGTTGGGTTGCTGGGTTGGGTTGGGTTGGGTTAGGTTGGGTTGGGTTGGGTTGTTTGGGTTGGGTTGGGTTGAGGTTGGGTTGGGGTTGGGTTGAGGTTGGGTTAGGGTTGGGTTGTTTTGGGTTGGGGTTGGGTTGGGTTGGGTTGGGTTGGGTTGGGTTGGGTTGGGGTTGGGTTGGGTTGGGTTGGGTTAGGTTGGGTTGGGTTGGCTGGGTTGAAGGTTGGGGTTGGGTTGGGTTGGGTTGGGTTGGGTTGGGTTAGGTTGGGGTTGGGTTGGGTTGGGTTGGGTTGAGGTTGGGTTGTTGGGTATTGAGGTTGGGTTGAGTTGGGTTGGGTTGAGTTGTTTGGGTTAGGTTGGGTTGAGGTTAAGTTGAGTTGGGTTAAGTTGAGTTGGGTTGTTAGGTTGAGTTGGATTGGTTGTTGGGTTTAAGTTGGGTTGAGGTTGGGTTGAGGTTGGGGTTGAGGTTGGGGTTGAGGTTGGGTTGGGTTGGGTTAAGGTTTGGGTTGGGTTGGTTTGGGTTGTTTTGGGTTGGGTTGGGTTAGGCTGGGTTAGGTTAGGGTTGAGGTTGGGTTGGCTTAAGGTTGGGTTGGGTTTGGGTTGGGTTGGGGGGAATTTGGGGGACGACAGAGGGAGAGAGAAGGTGGAAAGAACAAGGGGGAGGAAGGAGGACGTGAGGAGGTGGAGGAAGACCACGGAATCATAGATGGGGGAGGAGAACACAAGGAGGTGGAGGGGGAAGACCACAGGTCAGGGATGAAGACCCCAAAATCGGGGATGGAGAAAGACCAGGGGAGGGTGGAAGAAGACCATGGAATCATGGATGAAGACCATGAAATCACGGGTGGAGGAAGACGACGAGATGGTGGAAGAAAACCATGGAATGGTGGAAGAAGACCATGGGATGGTGGAAGAAGACAATGGGATGGTGGAAGAAGACCATGGAATGGTGGAAAACGACCATGGGAGAGTAGAAGAAGACCATAGGAATGGTGGAAGAAGACCATGGAATGGTGGAAGAAGACTGTGGGACGGTGGAAGAAGACCATGGGAGAGTAGAAGAAGACCATGGGATGGTAGAAGAAGACCATGGGATCGCAGATGAACCCCCTCCGGACTGACCGGAAGTGCAGCTTCCGGCAGGGCCGCTCTGCGCCCGAGGCCTTGACGCACTCCTCCTTGGTGCCGTGGTCGCAGAACTCCTGAACCTGCGCCCGGCCCCGCGAGCGGAACTTCTCCACGATCGACTGCTCCTTGGCCGTCGTCGTGTTCAGCAGCTCCAGGATCTCCTGGCTCACCTGACCCCCCAAAAAAAAACACCTCACTGGAGGGGAGGTCCCAAAAAACCACCTGGGGGTCCCAGCCGCCATTTTGGGGTCTCCCAAGCTCTTCCTCCTCCTCGTCCTCTTCTGCCATCTTGGCGCCCCAAAAAACCCTGAGGAACCTCCAGGTTCTTCAGCATCTTGGGGTCCCACCACCGTCTCCTGGCCCTTCCCGCCATCTTGAGGTCCCCACCCTCCATTTTGGGGTCCCACCACCGTCTCCTGGCCCTTCCCGCCATCTTGGGGTCCCCACCCGCCATTTTGGGGTCCCACCACCATCTCCTGGCCCTTCCCACCATCTTGGGGTCCCCACCCTCCATTTTGGGGTCCCACCCGCCATCTTGTGTCCCCACCCGCCATCTTGAGGTCCAACCCGCCACCTTGAGGTCCCACCCGCCACCATGAGGTCCCACCCGCCACCTTGAGGTCCAACCCGCCATCTTGAGATCCCACCTGCCATTTTGTATCCCCACCCGCCATCTTGTGTCTCCACCCACCATTTTGTGTCCCCACCCACCATCTTGAGGTCCCACCCACCATCTTGGGTCCCCACCCGCCATCTTGTGTCCCCATCCGCCATCTTGTGTCCCCATCCGCCATCTTGTGTCCCCACCCACCATCTTGAGGTCCCACCCGCCATCTCGTGTCCCCACCCACCATCTTGTGTCCCCACCTGCCATCTTGGGGTCCCACCTGCCATCCTGTGTCCCCACCTGCCATTTTGGGTCCCCACCCACCATCTTGAGGTCCCACCCGCCATCTTGAGGTCCCACCCGCCATCTTGTGCCCCACCCACCATCTTGTGACCCCACCCGCCATCTTGAGGTCCCACCCGCCATCTTGTGACCCCACCCGCCATCTTGAGGTCCCACCCGCCATCTTGTGTCCCCACCCACCACCACGAGGTCCCAGCCGCCATCTTGAGATCCCACCCGCCATCTTGTGCCCCCACCCACCATCTCGAGGTCCCACCCGCCATCTTGTGTCCCCACCCACCATCTTGAGGTCCCACCCGCCATCTTGTGTCCCCACCCGCCATCTTGAGGTCCTACCCGCCATCTTGTGTCCCCACCTGCCATCTTGAGACCCCACCCGCCATCTTGTGTCCCCACCCGCCATCTTGAAGTCCCACCCGCCATCTTGAAGTCCCACCTGCCATCTTGTGTCCCCACCCGCCATCTTGAGGTCCCACCCGCCATCTTGTGTCCCCACCCGCCATCTTGTGTCCCCACCCGCCATCTTGTGTCCCCACCTGCCATTTTGAGATCCCACCCGCCATCTTGAGGTCCCACCCGCCATCTTGTGTCCCCACCCACCATCTTGTGTCCCCACCTGCCATCTTGTGTCCCCACCCGCCATCTTGAGGTCCCACCCACCATCTTGTGTCCCTACCCGCCATCTTGAGGTCCCACCCGCCATCTTGAGATCCCACCCGCCATCTTGTGGTCCCCACCCGCCATCTTGAGTCCCCACCCACCATCCTCTGCCTCCGCCCCACCCCTCAGGGCCCCGCCCACCCCCCAAGACCCCGCCCACCTTCTTGCTCTGCTGCTCCTTGGTGGACTGCTGGCTCAGCAGGCTCTCGATCTCCAGGTCCACGCTCGGACGCCGCCGCCCGCCGCGACTTCTTCGCCTCCTTCCCCTCCCCGCCCCAGCCCTCCCCCGCCCCCAGCCCTCCCCCGCCCCTCCCCCGCCCGCCCCTCCCCGCAGCTCCGCCCCTTTGTCCGGCTCGGCCCGGCGCTTCCGGCGGCCGCCACCAGGCCGGTCATGGCCGACAGCTTGGCGTGGTCGGCGAAGGTCACCAGGGTGGGCCCGTCCTGGAGGAGCCCCCGGCGCACCTCGATCAGCTCCTGCGCCGCGAACTTCTGCAGGAGGCTCTCCACCGCCCCAGGGTCACCCGCGAGTCACCCTGGGGGGACAGGGACAGGGGGTCACCTGGGGGCACCTGGGGGTTTGGGAGTCACCTGGGGGCTGAGAGTCACCTGGGGGCACCTGGGCACACTTGGGGGCACCTGAGCACACCTGGGAGTCACCTGGGGGGTTTGGGAGTCACCTGGGGGCACCTGGGGGCTTGGGAGTCACCTGGGGGCACCTGAGCACACATGGGGGGTTTGGGGTCACCTGGGGGCACCTGAGCACACCTGAGCACACCTGGGAGTCACCTGGGGGGTTTGGGAGTCACCTGGGGGGCACCTGGGGGTACCTGAGCACACCTGGGAGTCACCTGGGAGTCACCTGGGGGGTTTGGGAGTCACCTGGGGCACCTGAGCACACCTGGGGTCACCTGGGAGTCACCTGGGGGCACCTGAGCACACCTGGGAGTCACCTGGGGGTTTGGGAGTCACCTGGGGGGTTTGGGAGTCACCTGGGGGTCCACCGCCCCAGGGTCACCCGGTCACCCTGGGGGACGGGACAGGGGTCACCTGGGAGCACCTGGGGGCTGGGAGTCACCTGGGGGCTCCACCTGCCCCAGGGTCACCTGGGCGTCACCCTGGGGGACGGGGAGAGGGGTCACCTGAGGTACCTGAGCACACCTGGGGGCTTTGGGAGTCACCTGGGGGATTGGGAGTCACCTGGGGCACCTGGGCACCTGAGCACACCTGGGAGTCACCTGGGGGGTCTGGGAGTCACCTGGGGGCACCTGGGGGGGTTTGGGAGTCACCTGGGGCACCTGGGCAGTCACCTGGGAGTCACCTGGGGGCTGGAGTCACCTGGGGGTTTGGGAGTCACCTGGGGGGCACCTGAGCACACCTGGGGGGGTTTGGGAGTCACCTGGAGGAGCCTGAGGGGGAAGTTGTGGGTGGGGGGGTTCAAAGTCAGGTGTGCCCAGGTGAGGGGGTATTTGTGTCCCAGGACCCCCAGGTGCCCCCAGGACCCCAGGTACCCCTCACCTGGTCGATGGCGCGCAGGGCGTTCAGGTGCCCCCAGGTGTGTCCCAGGACCCCCAGGTACACCCCAGGACCCCCAGGTGTGTCCCAGGACTCCCAGGTGTGTTCCAGATGCCCCCCAGGCCCCCCAGGACCCCCCGGTGCCCCCTCACCTGTGCGATGGCGGCGCAGAGGGTGTTACCAGGTGTGCCCAGGTGAGTGGGTATTTCTGTCCCAGGACCCCCAGGTGTGCCCAGGTGAGGTTTTGTGTCCCCAGGTGTGTCCCAGGACAGGTGCCCCCAGGTGTCCCAGGCCCCAGGTGTGTCAAGTGTCCCCAGGTGCCCCCAGGTGCCCAGACCCCAGGTGTGTCCCAGGACCCCCAGGTGTGTCCCAGGACCCAGGTGCCCAGTGAGGGTATTTGTGTCCCAGGACCCCAGGTGTCCCCAGGTGCCCAGGACCCCAGGTGCCCCAGGTCCCCAGGTGCCCCAGGCCCAGGACCCCCAGGTGCCCCCAGTACACCCAGGTGTGTCCAGGACCCCGGTGTGTTCCAGATGCCCCAGGCCCAGGCCCCAGGCGCCCTCAGGTCGATGGCGGCGCAGGGCGCCAGCGTCGCGAGGCAGGCGAGCAGGGAGCAGCAGCAGCCGCCGCTCCAGCGCCGGGTCCGGGCCCCCTCGCCGGCCCCTCCCCGCCCGGGGGCTCCTCGCTCGCCCCTCCCCGCGGGGGCGGGGAGAGCGGGGCCTCCCGTGGCCACGCCCCCTGGTGTGGAGGGGAGGGGCCTGAGCCGCTGGGGCGGGGCTGGACGTGCGGGCGGGGCCGACAGGGACAGGTCGTGGGGGGGGGCTGCAAAGGGGGGGTAATTAAGGCTAATTAGTGCTGATTGGCCACCCCTTGGAGCCATAGTTAGTTAGTAATTAGTAGTTAATATTAGTTAATTACCAATTAATATTAATTAATATTAATTAATGTTAATTAATAAATAATGTTAATATTAATTAATGTTAATGTATTAATTATTAATTGAATTATTATTAATGTTAATTAATATATCATTAATTGGGATATCGATGTTATTAACATTAATTAATAACTAGTATTGATTAATATCAATTGATACTTTTAAATATTTAATATTACTTTTTAATTACTAATTACTTCTTAATTAATAATTAATATTTGTTACTAATAAGAATTAATAAAGCAAGATAATTAGTAACTAACAATCAGTAATTAATCCCCGAGTCCTAATTAACACCTGCCCCCCATTAGACCCCCTTAATTAGTCCCCAGCCCTTAATTAACCCCTCACCCCCCTAATTAACCCCAGAACCCCCCCCATTGCCCACCCTCTGGTCCCCTAATTAACCCCTGGCCCTTAATTAACTCCTGATGCCCTCATTAACTCCTGACTCCTCCATTAATCACTCAACTAACCCTGACCCCTAATTAAACCCTAACCCCTAATTAACCCCTGACCCTAATTAATCACTCCTGACCCCTCCATCAACCCCCTTACTGACCCTAATTAACCCTGACCCTGCATTAATCACCCCTGACCCCACAATCCCCTAACCCCACTAACCCCTGACCCCTAATTAACCCCTGACCCTGCATTAATCACCCCTGACCCCCAATTAACCCCTGACCCTAATTAACCTCTGACCCTCCATTCAACCCCCTGACCCTGCATTAATCACCCCTGACCCCCAATTAACCCCTGACCCTGCATTAACATCCCCTGACTCCCCCAATTAACCCCTGACCCTTAATTAACCCCTGACCCTGCATTAATCACCCCCTGACCCCCAATTAACCCCTGACCCCTAATTAACCCCTGACCGCTAATTACCCCCCCCAATGGCTCATTAACCCCTCCCCGCCCTTAATTAGGCCCCGCCCCTTCATTACCCGCCCCCCCCAGCGGGTCCTGCTTCCTGCGGCGCTGGAGCCGCTCCCGCAGCGAGTCGAGCTGCTTCTTGTGCGCCTGGATGGAGCTCCACGTGTCCGACATCGCGGCCCGCGCTCTCTCCCTGTCGCGACAGCGCCGCGATCGCGATCGGGATCGGCACCCACAGGGCCCGGGCCCAGCCCGCAGAAACCGGAACCGGAAACCGCCACGGGGGGAGAGGGGAAGGAAAGAAAAGGGCGGGAAAATGAGGCGGCCGCCGCCATTTTGAGTGAGGGCAGCGGTGCCGTCCTTAAGGTAGCGTCCGCCATTTTGAGTGAGGGCAGCGCTTCTCTTTTCTCCCTTCGGTTTCCATGGCAACCGCCGCCATTTTGGGTGAGGGCAGCGCTTCTCTTTTCTCCCTTCGGTTTCCATGGCAACCGCCGCCATTTTGGCCGCGGGCAGCACACACCCCCCCCCCGTTTTAAGATTACCGATTTTGGACAGAGCTGTAAATCCCCCCCGCCCCCTTTATCGCTTCCGTGGCAACCGCCAGTAAATTCTGGGGAGCTGTCACGGTCCCCGTGGCAACCGCCGCCGAGTTCGAGTGAGGGCAGCGGTGCCGTTTCCGTGGCGACGTCCGCCATTTTGAGTGAGGGCAGAGCTTTTCTTTTCTCCCTTTGGTTTCCATGGCAACCGCCGCCATTTTGAGTGAGGGCAGCGCTTCTCTTTTCCCCTTCGGTTTCCATGGCAACCGCCGCCATTTTGACCGCGGGCAGAACCCCCCCACAACCCCACCCCTTAAGATTACCGATTTTGGGCAGAGCTGTAAATCCCTCCCGCCCCCTTTATCGCTTCCGTGGCAACCGCCGGTAAATTCTGGGGTAGCTGGCACGGTCCCCGTGGCAACCGCCGCCGACTTTGAGTGAGGACAGCGGTGCCGTCCCTAAGGTAGCGTCCGCCATTTTGAGTGAGGGCAGCGCTTCTTTTTCCTCATGGTTTCCATGGCAACCGCCGCCATTTTAACCGCGGGCAGCACACATCACCCCCCCCCCCTTAAGATTACCGATTTTGGGCAGAGCTGTAAATCCCTCCCGCCCCCTTTATCGCTTCCGTGGCAACCGCCGGTAAATTCTGGGGAGCTGGCACGGTCCCCGTGGCAACCGCCACCGAGTTCGAGTGAGGGCAGCGGTGCCGTTTCCGTGGCGACGTCCGCCATTTTGGGTGAGGGCAGCGCTTCTTTTTTTTTTTCCTGGTTTCCATGGCAACCGCCGCCATTTTGAAAGCGGGCAGCACACACACACACACACACACACCCCCCCCATTAAGATTACCGATTTTGGGCAGAGCTGTAAATCCCTCCCGCCCCCTTTATCGCTTCCGTGGCAACCGCCGGTAAATTCTGGGGGAGCTGGCAATGTCCCCGTGGCAACCGCCGCCGAGTTCGAGTGAGGGCAGCGGTGCCGTTTCCGTGGCGACGTCCGCCATTTTGAGTGAGGGCAGCGCTTTTCTCTTTCCCCCCTTCGGTTTCCATGGCAACCGCCGCCATTTTGACCGCGGGCAGCTCCCCCACCACCACCCTCACGGTTGCCATGGCAACCGCCGCCGATTTTGGGGGTGCTGTAAATCCCCCCTCCTTTTATCGTTGCTATGGGGACCGCTGCCGATTTTGGGGAGCTGTAAATCCCCCTCCTCGCCATTTCCATGGCAACCGCCGCCATTCTGAGCGAGGGCACCGGTGCCGTTTCCGTGGCAACGTCCGCCATTTTGAGTGAGGGCAGCGATTTTCTCTTCCCCCCCTACCCCCCACCCGGTTTCCATGGCAACCGCCGCCGATTTTTTTGGGGGAGAGATGTAAATCCCCCCCACCCCTCCTTTATCGTTTCCATGGCAACCGCCAGCGATTTTTGGGAAGCGGAAAATCCCCCCTTTTGTCGTTTCCATGGTGACCGCCGCCATTTTGAAAACGGGCAGGTCTCGGGGGTTTCCATGGCGACCACCGCCATTTTGAAAGCGGGCAGGTCTCGGGGTTTCCATGGCAACCGCCGCCATTTTGCGACACCCTTTTTTTTTTTTTAAGGGGGAAAAAAACACCGATTTTGGGGGGGATTTCCCCCATTTTTCAGGGTCACCTCTCTCTGGGGTTCCCCCCCTAACTCCCTCCCTGGCCCCAAATCACGCACAGGAGCCCGGGAGGGGCAGGGGGAGCTCAGCAAAGGATTTTAATCGGCCTCTAAGCAGCAGGGGTGGGGGCTGAGGGGTTTTTGGGGGGGCTCGTGAGGGGGATTTTGGGGGTTTCCTCCCCCATCCTCCCCAACCATTAAAAATCTACTTCTCCTCCTCCTCCCCGGCGGTTTTGGGGTTCGGGGTCAGCTTTGGGGGCACCTGAGGGGACAAAAAGTGGGGTGGGAGGGGATTAGTGCCTCAAACCCCCAAAATCCCTCCCTCCCCTTAATTTGGGAACCCTCCCACCCACCCCCAGCACCTTTTGGGCTTTCCCCCTCCCGAAAAAACAGGGAACCTCCCCTCCCCCTCTTAGATTTGGGGTCCTCCCCTCATCCCAAGACACCCCAACCCCCAAATTTTGAGATCCCCCACCTCAATCCCCCAATTTTGAGGTCTCTTCACCTCAATTCTCCCCCAAATTTTAGGGTCTTCTCACCTCAATCCCCCAATTTTGGGGTCCCCCACCTCAATCTCCCCCAATTTTTAGGGTCTCCTCACCTCAATCCCCCCAATTTTGGGGTCCCCCACCTCAATCCCCCCAATTTTTGAGTCTCCTCACCCCAAGACCCCCAATTTTGGGGTCCCCCACCTCAATCCCCCTAAATTTTAGGGTCTCCTCACCTCAATCTCCCCCAATTTTTAGGATCTCCTCACCATAAGACCCCCCAAATTTGGGGTCTCTTCACCCCCCCCCCATTTTTGAGGTCCCCTCACCCCAAATTTGGGGTCCCCCCCCCGCCCTCACCTCCCCTCCTCCTCCATCCCGGTTTTCAGGCTCTTTGGGGGGTTCCGACCCCCCCATTTCCTCTTCTTCCTCCTCCTCCTCCTCCTCTTCCTCCTCCTCCCCCCTCAGTTTCGAGGGGGGATTTTTGGGGGTCCGGCCCCGCCCGCACGCCCGGCACTGGGAATTCTCACCCAAAATTGGGGAATTTCTGCCCAAAACTGAGGAATTCCCGCCGGAAATCGAGGAATTCCCACCCAAAATTGGGGGATTACCACTCAAAATTGGGGAATTCCCAGCAGAAATCGAGGAATTCCCACCCAAAAGTGAGGAATTCCATCAAATTGGGGAATTTCTGCCCAAAATGGAGGAATTTCCGCCCAAAACTGAGGAATTCCCAGCAGAAATCGAGGAATCCCCGCCCAAAATTTGGGAATTCCCGCCGGGACCGGGGGAATCCTGGCGGGTGGGGGAGGGGCATTGGGGCCGGAATTCCAACTTCTCCACCAGCTCCTGGAGCTTGGAGGTCTCGGAGCCCGCAGGATCCCGGGATTTGGGGCTGTTCCGGGGCCGTGGGCGGGGCGGGGGAGGGCGTTCTCGTCGCCCGGGGAGGGGCTTGGGGAAGGTGGGCGTGGCCATGGGTGGGGTGGGTGTGGCCGCCTGGGGGGGGTCGGTGATGACCTGTGGGGGGGGACACGGAAGTGCTTGGACCCCATGACCCCCACCTTGACCCCATGACCCCAACCTTGACCCATTGACCCCAACCTTGACCCATTGACCCCCCAATGACCCTTAGACCTCCAACTTTGACCCATTGACCCCCAACCTCAACCCATTGACCCCCAACCATGACCCATTGACCCCCAATGACCCATTGACCCCCCAATGACCCATTGACCCCCCAGTGACCCATTGACCCCCCTATAGACCCATTGACCCCCCAATGAACCCTTGACCCCCACATGACCCATTGACCCTCCAATGACCCATTGACCACCCAATGACCCATTGATCACCCATTGACCCATTGACCCCCCAATGACCCATTGACCCAACCTTGACCCATTGACCCCCAACCTTGACCCATTGACCCCAACCTTGACCCATTGACCCCCCAATGACCCATTGACCCCCAATGACCCATTGACCCTCCCAATGTCCCGTTGACCCCCAACCTTGACCCACTGACCCCCAACCTTGACCTGTTGACCCCTCCAATGTCCCATTGACCCAACCTTGACCCACTGACCCCCCAATGGCCCATTGACCCCCCAATGAACCCTTGACCCCCACATGACCCATTGACCCCTCAATGACCCATTGACCCCCAATGATCCTTAGACCCCCAACCTTGACCTGTTGACCCCCCAATATCCCATTGACCTCCAACCATGACCCATTGACCCCCCAATGACCCACTGACCCCCACCGTTGACCCACTGATGCCCCAATGACCCATTGACCCAACCTTGATCCATTGACCTCCCACCTCAACCCATTGACCCCCAGCCATGACCCATTGACCCCCCAATGAACCATTGACCCCCCAATGACCCATTGACCCCCCAATGACCCATTGACCCTCCAATGACCCAATGACCACCCAATGACCCCTTGACCTCCAACCTTGGCCTGTTGACCCCCAACCTCAACCCATTGATCCCCCAATGACCCTTAGACCTCCAACCTTGACCCATTGACCCCCCAATGACCCAATGACCCCCAACCTTGACCCATTGACCACCAACCTTGACCCACTGCCCCCCAATGACCCAGTGACCCCCATCTTGACCCATTGACCCCCAACCTTGACCTGTTGACCCCTCCAATGTCCCATTGACCCAACCTTGACCCATTGACCCCCAAGACCCACTGACCCCCAACCTTGACCCACTGACCCCAATGACCCATTGACCCAACCTTGACCCATTGACCCCCAACCTCAACCCACTGACCCGAACCTTGACCCATTGACCCCCCAATGTCCCATTGACCCCCCAATGACCCATTGACCCCAACCTTGACCCATTGACCCCCAACCTTGACCCACTGACCCCCAATGACCCACTGACCCCAACCTTGACCCATTGACCCCCAATGACCCACTGACCCCCAACCTTGACCCATTGACCCCCCAATGACCTATTGGCCCCCAACCTTGACCCATTGACCCCCCAACGACCCACAGACCCCCCCAATGACCCCCCACTCACCTCCACCGCGCCCTCCCGCGGCCCGGCCGGCCCCCTCTGCCGGTGGCGCCGCAGGTGCACCTTGAGGTTGCCGCGGGTGGTGAAGCGGCCGCCGCAGAGGTCGCAGCGGAAGGGCCGCTCGCCGGTGTGGGAGCGCAGGTGGATCTGCCGCGCGCTGGCGCTGCCGAAGGGCTTCCCGCAGAACCCGCAGCCGTGCCGCGAGGGGGAGCCCAGAGGGGGGCCCAGTGATGGGGGAGAACCCAACGGGGGCCCAACGATGATGCTGAACCCAACGGGGGACCCAACGATGGTGGAGAACCCAACGTTGAACTCAACGATGGTGGAGAACCCAACGTTGGACCCAACGATGATGCTGAACCCAACGATGGTGGAGAACCCAACGTTGGACCCAACGACGACGCCGAACCCAACGATGACGTCGTTGAGCCCAACGAAGACCCTGAACCCAAGTTTGGACCCAACGTTGACGTTGGACCCAACATTGGGCCCAACGTTGACGTTGAACCCAAGTTTGGGCCCAATGAAGACCCCGACCCCAACGTTGGGCCCAACAAAGACCCCGAACCCAATGTTGGGCCCAACGAAGACTTTGGACTCAACGCCGAGCCCGACGAAGACCCCGAACCCAACGCTGGGCCCAATGAAGACCCCGAACCCAACGCCGAGCCCAATGAAGACTTTGGACCCAACGTTGAGCCCGACGATGACGCCGAACCCAACGAAGACCCCGAGCCCAACTTCGGGCCCGACGAAGACCCCGCCCCCGGTGCTGAGCCCGACAAACCCGGCACCGCTCCCAAGGCAGACGCCGATCCCAGCACCGAGACGGGGCCCAGCGTGGACGCCAAGGCCACGGCGATGCCGGAGCGCGCCGGCGCCGCCGGTTTGGCGAAGGGGGGGAGGAGCAGGAAGCGGGCGGCCCCCGGGTTGGGGGTTTGTGGGGAGGCTGGGAGTGCAGGGCCCCCAGGAGCAGCAGCTGGCGGCAGATGTCCTGGGTCAGCTGCATCTGGAGCAGCTGGCGCTGCCGAGCTGCCGCAGCTCCTCCAGGATCAGCCGCAGCTCGGGCGGGGCCGGCGGGGAGGGGCGGGCGGGGAGGGGAGGGGGCCATGGGGGAGGGCGGGAGGGGCGGCTGGGGGAGAGAAAGAGAGAGAGAGAGAAAAATGAGAGATGTTAGGGGTTTGAGTGCCTCGAAATCGGGGTTATTCGCCCCAAAATCGGGGTTATTCGTCCCAAAATTGGGGTTATTCGCTCCCAAATTGGGGTTATTCGCTCCCAAATTGGGGTTATTCGCCCCAAAATTGGGGTTATTTGCTCCCAAATTGGGGTTGTTCATCCCAAAATTATTATTACCCCAAAAATTGTCATTATTTACCCCAAAATTTGAGATTTTCATCCCCAAATTGGGGTTGTTCATCCCAAAATTATCATTACCCCCAAAATTCTCGTTATTTGCCCCAAAATTTGAGTTTTTCATCCCCAAATTGGGGGTGTTCATCCCAAAATTATCATTACCCCCAAAATTGGGGTTATTCGCCCCAAAATTGGGGTTGTTCATCCCAAAATTGGGGTTGTTCACCCCAAAATTATCATTACCCCCAAAATTGGGGTTATTCGCCCCAAAATTGGGGCTGTTCATCCCAAAATCGGGGTTATTCGCCCCAAAATTGGGGTTATTTGCTCCCAAATTGGGGTTGTTCATCCCAAAATTATCATTACCCCAAAAATTGTCGTTATTTGCCCCGAAATTCGGGTTATTCATCCCCAAATTGGGGTTATTTATCCCAAAATTGGAGTTTTTCATCCCAAATTTGGGGGTGTTCATCCCAAAATTATCATTACCCCAAAAATTCTCGTTATTCGCCCCAAAATTTGAGATTTTCATCCCAAAATTACAGTTGATCATGCCATAATTATAATTACCCCAAAAATTGTTGTTATTCGCCCCAAAATTGGAGTTTTTCATCCCCAAACCGGGTTTTTCATCCCAAAATTGGGGTTATTCCCCCCGAAATTGGGGCTGTTCATCCCAAAATTGGGGTTATTCTTCCCAAAATCGGGGTTATTCACCCCAAAATTGGGGTTATTCACCCCAAAATTATCATTACCCACCCAAAACTTGTCGTTATTTTCACCCCCAAAATTGCAGTTCTCACCCCAGCTCATTTGTCACCCCAAAATTACCATTCTTCACCCCAAAATGAGTGTTTTTACCCCAAAACTGGAGTTATTCACCCCAAAATTGTAATTACTCAACCTTTTCCCTCCAAAGCCCCTTTTCCCCCAAAAAATATCCCCCTTTTTCACACCCAAAATCCCTTTTTTTCCCCAAAAAAGATCTCCTTTTTCCCCCAAAATCCCCTTTCCCCCCAAAAAAATCCATTTTTTACCCCCAAAAAACCCTTCCCCCCAAAAGCCCCTTTTCCCCTCAAAAAATCCTTTTTTCCCTAAAATCCATTTTTCCCCCAAAAATCCCTTTCTCCCCAAAAATCCCTTTTTCCCCCAAAAATCCCTTTTTCCCCAAAAACCATCCTTTTCCCCCAAAATTCCTATTTTCCCTAAAATCCACATTTTTACCCCCAAAAATTCCTTTCTCCCCAAAAAATCCTTTTTCCCCCAAAAATCCTTTTCCCCCAAAAATCCCTTTTTCCCCCAAAATTCCTATTTTTCCCTAAAATCCCATTTTTACCCCCAAAAATCCCTTTTCCCCCAAAAAATCCTTTTTCCCCCAAAAATCCCTTTTTCCCCCAAAAATCCTTTTTCCCCAAAAAATTCCTATTTTCCCTAAAATCCATTTTTTCCCCAAAAATCCTTTTCCCCCAAAAAATCCCTTTTCCCCCAAAATCCTTTTTCCCCCAAAAATATCCTTTTTCCCCAAAAATATCCTTTTTCCCCCAAAAATCCCTTTTCCCCCAAAAATACCCTTTCTCCCAAAAATCCTTTTTCCCCAAAAAATCCTTTTCCCCAAAAAATCCCTTTTTCATCCCCCAAAAATCCTTTCCCCCAAAAAATCCTTTTTCCCCAAAAATCTCCTTTTCCCCCAAAATCCTTTTTCCCCAAAAATCTCCTTTTCCCCCAAAAATCCTTTTCCCCCAAAAATCCCTTTTTCCCCAAAAATCCTTTTTTCCCCAAAAATCCCTTTCTCCCCCAAAAATCCCTTTTTCCCCCAAAAATCCCTTTTTCCCCAAAAAATCCTTTTTCCCCAAAAATCTCTTTTCCCCCAAAAATCCCATTTTTCCCCCAAAAATCCCTTTTCCACCCCAAAAATCCCCACTTTTTCCCCAAAAATCCCTTTTCTCCCCAAAAATTCCCTTTTTCCCCCAAAAATCCATTTTCCCCAAAAATCCCATTTTTCCCCAAAACATCCCTTTTTCCCCAAAAATTCCTTTTCCCCCAAAATCCCATTTTCCCCCAAAAATCCCTTTTTCCCCCAAAAATCCCTTTTCCTCCAAAAATCCTCTTTTCCCCCAAAATCCCATTTTCCCCCAAAAAATCCCTTTTCAGCCCCAAAATCCCCACATTTTTCCCCTAAAAATCCCCATTTTCCCCTAAAATCCCATTTTCCCCCAAAATTCCCTTTTCAGCCCCAAAATCCCACATTTTCCCCTAAAATCCCTATTTTCCCCCAAAATTCCTTTTCCCTCTAAAATCCCATTTTCCCTCAAAATCCCCATTTTTCCCTAAAATCCCTTTTCCCCAAAATCCCCTTTTCACCCCAAAATCCCACATTTTTCCCCCAAAAATCCCCTTTTCCCCCAAAAATTCCCTTTTCAGCCCCAAAATCCCCACATTTTCCCCTAAAAATCCCCATTTTCCCCTAAAAATCCCCATTTTTCCCAAAAATCCCCATTTTCCACTTCCCAAAATCCCCAGTTTTCCCCAAAATCCCTTTTCTACCCCTAAAATCCCCATTTTTTCCCTAAAAATCCCCATTTCCCTCCGCCCCAAAATCCCCACATTTTCCCCCAAAATCCCCATTTTCCCCTAAAAATCCCACATTTTTCCCCTAAACATCCCCATTTTCCCCTAAAATCCCCATTTTCCCCCAAAAATCCCCATTTTCTACCCTCAAAATCCCATTTTTTCCCTAAAAATCCCCATTTTTCCCCTCAAAAAATCCTTTTCACCTAAAATCCCACATTTTCCCCTAAAAATCCCCATTTCCCCCAAAAAATCCTTTTCTGCCCCAAAATCCCCATTTTCCGATCCCAAACCTCCATTTTACCCCAAAAATCCCTTTTTCCCCTAAAAATCCCCATTTTCCCCCTTTTCGCCCCAAAAGCCGCACATTTTCCCCTCAAAACCCCGTTTTCACCCAAAATTCCCCTTTTCCTTCCTCCTCCCCGGCGCTTTTTGGGGTGAATTCGAGGGGCTTCGGGTCCTTTTCTCACCTCCGGGCTCGGTCATCGCTCCCCTCCCCCTCCCCCAAAAGGGAGGGTCGGAAAGTGACGTCACGGCGGGGAGGGGCGCTCCTGTCGCGACAGGGGTGACGTCACCGGGAGGGAGGGGGCGGAAAGGGGATTTTGGGGGGATTTGGGGAATTTTGGGGTCCCGAGGGGATTTTGGGGGGTCCTGAGGGTTTTGGGGGTCCCTGAGGGTTTTGGGAAGGTCCTGAGGGGATTTGGGGAAGAGTTTGGGGTCCCTGAGAGGATTTTGGGGTCCCTGAGGATTTTGGGGGTCCCTGAGGGATTTTGGGGTCCCTGGGGGGATTTGGGGAGGATTTTGGGGTCCCTGAGGGATTTTGGGGGGTCCCTGAGGATTTGGGGAGAAATTTGGGGGTCCCTGAGGGATTTGGGGAGGACTTTGGGGGTCCCTGGGGAGATTTTGGGGGGATTTTGGGGGATTTTGGGGGTCCCTGAGGGAATTTTGGGGGTCCCGGGGGGGATTTGGGGAAAAAAATAAATAAATAAATCCGGTTTTTTAAATTATTTGATTCGATTTTATTTGATTTTATTTCTTTGCTTCATTGGGTTTATAAATTAAAAAAATAATAAATATATAAAATATATAAAATATATAAAAAATAAATATATAAATGTTAAAAAAGTTATTATTTAATAAAAAAGATAAATATATAAATGTTACCAAAAAAAGAGTAATTTTTTTAAAAAAAGATAAATATATAAATGTTAAAAAAGTAATTATTTTTAAAAAAATATATAAATACGTATTAAAAAAGAGTAATTATTAAAAAAAGACAAATATATAAATGTTACCAAAAAAAAGTAATTATTTAAAAAAAAAGACATAGATATATAAATGTTACAAAAAAAATTATTTCTTTTTCACGAATTAATTAAAAGGAGTTTTAATTCATTGCCTTTAATTACCTTTGTTGGACCTCCAATAAACTTTATTTTAAACTTCAAATAAACTTTATTAAACTTCAAATAAAAAAAAAATTTCAAATTAAAAAACAATTCTCTATTAAAATATTAGTATTTCAATCATTTATAACGATATAAATAATTTAAAGATGTTATTTCTTTAAATAATGGCATTTAAATAAATTCTTTAAATTATATAATTCATGTTTTTGTATTGTGTATTAATTTTTATTATGTTCATTAATATTTAATAATTAATAATTAATAATTAATAATTTCTAATAATATGTTGTCTAATATATTGATTATTGTTAATATTTTATATTAATTGTCATTAATAATAGTAATTTTTATATTTTATATAATATTTTATTTATATTTTATTTATTGTTAATACTATTATATAGCATTAGTAATTCTTAACATTATATTTTATATTATATTATATTATATTATATTATATTATATTATATTATATTATATTATATATTAAGCTATGTATTATATATTATAAATTTTATATTATATATTTTATATTTTATATTATTATTTCTAATTTTATATTAATAAATAATATATTTTTCTATTTTTAAAATATTAGTAATAACATTTCTATATTTACATAAATAAAAAAACACATATTTTATATTTATATAAAATTTTATATATTTTAATAACAATTATTAATTTCTATATTTAATTAATTTCTATATTTTATATTAATTTTCATAGTTATTTTAATTCCTTTTATTATGTTTATATTAATAAGTTAAAATAATGGGATTTTCTATACATTAAAATATAAAATAGATTTACTATATATAAAAATGTAATATATCAAAGATAAATCAATTAATTCTAATTAATTTATATTATATTTCTATCAATTAAAATAACATTATTTTACCATATGTTGAAATTCCAAGAAACAAATAAATATTAATTTAATTTAATAATTTTAATTATAATTATAATTTTAATTAATTTAATTTTAATTTAATACTTTAATTACTTCATGTATTTATTTTAATTAAAATAATATACAATATATACAAGAACTCCCAATAAAACATTTTAATTAATTTCCATTACATTTCTATTATTTAATTATAAAAAAATTTATTGCACAATAAAATTCTGAATAAAAAAATGAACAATTGTAATGAAAATAATTAAATATAATTAAATTAAAAATAATAAACAATGAAATTATTAAAAAAGAATAAATAACGAAAATAAATAAAAATCGAAAACAATTCTGAAATAAAACATGAAATTCAATTAATTTTATAATTAAATTGAATTAATTTTAATTAAATTAAATTAAAGCGTTGAGAAACGATGAAGAAAAGAACATGAATTAAATTTAAAAAATATTAAAGAAGAAAATAAAAAACGGAGTTAAAGAAATTAAAGAATTAAAGTGAATTAAAATAAATGTAGTTTATATATCATGACCTATTTTTTTAATATAAAATATTAAAAGTGTATTTTAAAATATAACTAAAAATCCTAGGAAATAATAACAATTTTAAAAATAATAATGATTTTAATGATTTTTAATTGGAATTATTAAAATAATTAAACTAACCCAAAGTCGATTAAAATTGAAAATTCGATTAAAAATAAGAATTTAATTAAATTTTAATTATTTCTTATCGATAATAATTAAAATAAATAATGTTTAATACTTCTCAGAAATATTAATAAGAAAATAAATTATAAGAATTTAATTAAATTTTAATTATTTCTTATCAATAATAATTAAAATAAATAATGTTTAATACTTCTCAGAAATATTAATAAGAAAATAAAAATAATTCATATTAAATTATAATTAAATAATTTACAATAAGAAAGAAATATAAATATAAGAAGTAAATAATAATTTAAAATAATAATAAAGTAATTTAATGTGAATAATAATTTTAAACAATAATTAAATAGTACAACTAAATAAAAATTAAAAAATATATTTAATTACTAACACTAAAAGTAATTAAATAACTTTTAAATGATAATTACCAACCATCAAACAATAAAATAAATAATAAAAATAAGAGATAAAAATAGTGAAAATAATAAACCCCAAAGATAAATCCCAATAAAACTTAAGAATTAAATTATTCAGAACAATATAAATTATTAAAAGTTAAAGTAATAATTAAATTTACTATAAATAAAATTAATAAAATATAACTATAAAAAGTTTCACTATATAAAACAAAATAAATATAATTTTAAAAGTCAATATATATAAATAAAATATCACTAAAATAAATAACATTCAGTAACAATAAATAAAATATAAAGATAAAGGAATAAAATTCTGTATTAAAAATATAAAATGAAAATATAACTTCACATAAATAAAATTCGTTATAAATAAAATGAAATAACATAAAATAACATAAAATTAAAATAAAATAAAACTACAAATAAATAAAATAAAATAACATAAAATAAAATAAAATTAAACTACAAATAAATAAAATAAAATCCGATATAAATTAATAAAATCTGGTTAACAGTAAATAAAAAAAATAAAATAAATGGAAAGTAAAATAAATAAAATCTAATATAAAAAATTATAAAAATAAAAATATAAAAAAATTTAACTGTTAATAAATAAAATTCTAATAAAATTCCGTATAAATAAAAGAAAATTTAATTAGAAATAAATAAAATCCAATATAAATTAATAAAATATTGCCAGCAATTAATAAAATCCAGTATAAATAAATAAAATCCAAATAAATAAAATCCAACATTAAAAAAATTTTGTTATTAAATAAAATTCAAATAAAATTCCATAGAAATAAAACACAACTAACTACAAATAAAATTCGATATAAATAAAATATAATTATAAATTAAAAAATAACTATAAATAAATAAAATTTTATATAAATAAAATATAATTGAAAATAAAAATATAACTATAAATAAATAAAATCCAATATAAATAAAATGTAATTATAAATAAAAATATAACTATAAGCAAATAAAATTTGATAAAAATAAAATATAATTATAAATTTAAAATATAACTATAAATTAAATAAAATCCAATATAAAGAAATTATAAATAAAAAATACAACTATAAATAAATAAAATTCAATATAAATAAATTATAAATAAAAACTACAGGTATAAATTTAAAAATCAATATAAATAAAATATATTTATAAATAAAAAGTATAATTATAAATTAAAAAATCAATAGACATAAAATATAATTATAAATTTAAAATATAGCTATAAATAAATAAAAAATTCAATATAAATAAAATACAATTATAAATAAAAATATAACTATAAATAAATAAAATTCAATATAAATAAAATATAATTAAAAAATATAATTATAAATTAAAAAATCAATAGAAATAAAATATAATTATAAATAAAAAATACAACTATAAATAAAAAAAATCCTATATAAATAAAATACAACCATAAATTAAATTCAAAAATCGATCTAAACCAACAATTAAATTATTAATAATTAAAAATAACGAAGCATTAAATTAATAATAATTAAAAATAACGAAGCTCCTCAGGACGAGGAGTCCCCAAAATGCCCCAAAATGCCCCAAAATGCCCCAAAATGACCCAAAATGACCCAAACCGGGCCCTTTTCCCCCCATTTTCCTCCCCCAGGCCCCGCCCCTTTTGGAGTTGACTCCGCCCCTTTGGAGTTGACCCCGCCCCTTTTTGTTGGCCCCGCCCCTTTCGGGACTTCCCACCGGGTCCCGAGAGCTCCGGAAAGCCCCAAAAACCCCAAAACCGCCTTTTGGCCCAAAACACTCTCAGGGGTTATTTTTTCCTGCAGCTGCTGCTTTCGGGAACCCCTCCCCCCCCACCCCAAGGGAGATTTGGGGCCAAAAAGCCGAGATTTGGGGCAGAAATAAAAAAAATAAAAAAAAGGGGGAAAGGGGGAGATTTTGGGGAGGAAACTTCGAGGGATTTTTTTGGGGGGGGGGAGGAATTGGGTCCCGAAATTGGGGTGGTTTGACCCAAAATCTCAATGCTTGACCCCAAATCTCAACCATTGACCCCAAATCTCAACCCTTGACCCCAAATCTCAAGCCTTGACCTCAAATCTCAACTCCTGACCCCAAATCTCAGCCATTGACTCCAAATCTCAATCATTGACCCCAAATCTCAACCATTGACCCAGATCTTCATTGTTGACCCCAAATCTCAACTCCTGACCCCAAATCTCAACCATTGACCCCAAATCTCGACCCTTGACCCCAAATCTCGACCATTGACCCCAAATCTCAACCATTCACCCCAAATCTCAGCCACTGACCCCAAATCTCAACCATTGACCCCAAATCTCAACAATAACCTCAAATCTCAGTCCTTGACCCCAAATCTCAACCATTGACCCCAAACCTCAGCCATTGACCCCAAATATCAACAATAACCTCAAATCTCAGTCCTTGACCCCAAATCTCAACCACTGACCCAAAATCTCCACCATTGACCCCAACCTCAACCCTTGACCCCAAATCTCAACCCTAGACCCCAAATATCAACCACTGACCCCAAATCTCCACCATTGACCCCAAATATCAACCACTGACCCCAAATCTCAACCATTGACCCCAACCTCAACCCTTGACCCCAAATCTCAGTCATTGACCCCAAATCTCAACCATTGACTCAAATCTCAACCCTTGACCCCAAATCTCAGTCATTGACCCCAAAAATCAAACATCGACACCAAATCTCAAACCTTGACCCCAAATCTTGATCGTTGACCCTCAAATCTCAACCACTGACCCCAAATCTCGGCCATTGACCCCAAATCTCAACCATGGACCCCAAATCTCAACCATGGACCCCAAATCTCAGCCTTTGACCCCAAATCTCAACCATTGACACCAAATCTCAACCGCTGACCCACGTCTTCATTGTTGACCCAAATCTCAACTCCTGACCCCAAATCTCAACACTTGACCCCAAATCTCAATTCTTGACCCCAAATCTCAACCATTGTCCCAGATCTTGATTGTTGACCCAAATCCCAAGCATTGACCCCCAATCTCTACCTGGGGATCCCGTACCGCCCCTTCGGCTTCACATTCGGCAACTACGGCATGGACTGGGTGCGCCAGAGCCCCGGGAAGGGGCTGGAATTCGTTGCTGGGATCCAAAATGATGGTGGTTACACCAGGTACGCGCCGTCGGTGCAGGGCCGGTTCAGCATCAGCAGGGACAACGGGCAGAGCTCGGTGACGCTGCAGATGAACAACCTCAGGGACGAGGATTCCCCCACCTATTTCTGCACCAAGGATTATTATGCTGGTCCTGGTGGTTGGGGTTTTGCCGGTGGTCGAGATTTGGGATGAACGGTTGAGATTTTTAGTCAACGGCTCTGAGATTTGGGGGTCAGCAGTTTGTGATTTGGGGTCACTGGTTGGGATTTGGGGTCAACAGTCAATGGCTCACATTTTTGGGCCAATGGTTGGGATTTGGAATCAGTGGTTGTGATTTGGGGTCAATGGTTGAGATTTTGGGTCAACAGTTGAGATTTGGGGTCAGTGGTTGAGATTTGGGGTCAAGGGTTGAGATTTGGGGTCAACAGTCAATGGCTCACATTTTTGGGTCAATGGTTGAGATTTTGGGTCAACAGTTGAGATTTGGGATCAATGGCCAAGATTTGGGGTCAAGGGTTGAGATTTGGGATCAATGGCTGAGATTTGGGGTCAATGCCCAAGATTTGGGGTCAATGGCTGAGATTTTGGGCTCAGTGGCTGAGATTTGGGTCAATGGCCAAGAATTGGGGTCAAGGGTCGAGATTTGTCCAGGGGGCTCTGGACTCCCCCAGCACCGCCCCGGTTGTAGCCGGAATAGACGCTCTTGGCGCAGAAATAGGTGGGGGAATCCTCGTCCCTGAGGTTGTTCATCTGCAGCGTCACCGAGCTCTGCCCGTTGTCCCTGCTGATGCTGAACCGGCCCTGCACCGACGGCGCGTAGAAGGTGCTGGAACCACCATCCTTGCTGATCCCAGCGAGCCATTCCAGCCCCTTCCCGGGGCTCTGGCGCACCCAGTTCATGGGGTAGTTGGTGAATGTGGTTGTTGCTCCCGACCTTGGGCTGGTTTGGCCCCAAATTCCCCACCTGTGGCCCCAAACCCCAACTCTTTGTCCCAAATCTCAACCCTTGACCCCAAATCTCAATCAGTGACCCCAAAGATCAACCCTTGACCCAAACCTCACCCATTGACCCCAAATGTCAACCATTGACCCCAAATCTCAGCTTTTGACCCCAAATCTCAAGCCCTGACCCCAAATCTCAACCATTGACCCCAAATCTCAACCATTGACCCCAAATCTCAGTCACTGACCCCAAATCTCAGTCAGTGACCCCAAATCTCAACCATTGACCCCAAATCTCAACCCTTGACCCAGATCTTGATTGTTGACCCAAATCCCAACCATCGACCCCCAATCTCTGCCCCATTCAGTCCCTGCGGCTCCTCTGTCGCCCCTCCGGCTTCACATTCGGCGACCACGGAATGAGCTGGGTGCGCCAGAGCCCCGGGAAGGGGCTGGAATTCGTTGCTGGGATCAACAAGGGTGGTTCCAGTACTGCCTACGCGCCGTCGGTGCAGGGCCGGTTCAGCATCAGCAGGGACAACGGGCAGAGCTCGGTGACGCTGCAGATGAACAACCTCAGGGACGAGGATTCCGCCACCTATTTCTGCGCCAAGAGTGCTGGTACTGGTGGTGCTGATGATGCTGGTTGCATCTGACCCCTGTGTGGGGTCCTCAAACCTCCCCAGACCCCAAACCTTCACCCTTCCCACCCAGCTCTCGCTCGTTGGTCCCAACCTTGGGCTGGTTTGGCCCCAAATTCTCCCCCTTTGGACCCCAAACCCCAACTCTTTGTCCCAAATCTCAACCCTTGACCCCAAACCCCAACCATTGACCCAAAATTCTTCAACAGGTTAAAAGATTGGGCTCAACTGTTGAGATTTGGTGTCAATGGTTGAGATTTGGCGTCAACATCTGATGTTTGGCATCAACGGCTCAGATTGGGGTGGGAAGGGTGGAGGTTTGGGGGGAGGGTCTGGGGAGGTTTGGGGAGCCCACACAGGGGGTCGATGCCATCACCAGCACCACCCCAACCCGCAGCACCAAAATATTTGGCGCAGAAATAGGTGGCGGAATCCTCGTCCCTGAGGTTGTTCATCTGCAGCGTCACCGAGCTCTGCCCGTTGTCCCTGCTGATGCTGAACCGGCCCTGCACCGACGGCGCGTACCTGGTGGTACCACCATTGTAGCTGATCCCAGCGAGCCATTCCAGCCCCTTCCCGGGGCTCTGGCGCACCCACTGCATGGCGTAGTCGCCAAATGTGAAGCCGGAGGGGCTTCAGGGGTTTCCCCGGGGCAGAAATTGGGAGTCGATGGTTGAGATTTGGGGTCAACCGTTGAGATTTGGGTCAACAAGTCAAGATCTGGGTCAATGGTTGAGATTTGGGGTCAATGGTTGAGATTTCGGGTCAAGGGATGAGATTTGGGGTGAACAATCATGATTTGGGGTCAATGGTTTAGATTGGGGGTCAAGGGTTGAGATTTGGGGTCAAGGGTTGGGATTTGGGGTCAATGGCTGAGATTTGGGGTCAAGGGTCAAGATTTGGGGTCAAGGGTTGAGATTTGGGGTCAACAATGAAGATTTGTGTCAATGATTGAGATTTGGGGTCAATGATTGAGATTTGGAGTCAATGGCTGAGATTTGGGGTCAATGGTCAAGATTTTGGGTCAAGGTTTGAGATTTGAGGTCAATGGGCCATTCCCTCATTTCCCGCCATTTCCTGAGGGAATCCCCCCATTTCCTGTGTTAATTTCCCCCCCAAAATCCCGAATTTTCTTCCCAAAATCCCAAATTTTCCCCCAAAATCCTGATTTTTCCCCTCAAAATCCTGATTTTTCCCCAAAATTCCCCATTTTCCCCTAAAAATTCCCTTTTTCCCCAAAAATCCCATTTTTTTCCCCAAAAATCCCTTTTTTTCCCCAAAAATTACGCCCTCTGGTGGCCCCTCCCGGTCACTGCAATTAAAAAATTGGGTCTGCCCTTAATTAATTAATTAGGGGCAAATAATTAACCGTGGGGCTGTAATTAATTAATCAAACCATTAATTTTTTAATCAGTGCAATAATTCATAGGGGGAGCCACTTGTTATTAATTAATTAATTAATTAATTGGACACCTGCAGGTCAATCCCCTGGGGGGGAAGGGGGGGTGTCTCGGTTGGTTAATTAATTAAATAAATAATTGGACACCTGCAGGCAATCCCTGGGGACATCTCTCAGTTAATTAATTAATTAATTAATTAATTGGACACCTGCGAGTCGATTCCCCCCCCCCCCGAGACCTCACGGTTCATTAATTAACTTCAGAGTTGCAATTAAATCCCCTTTGAGCACTCCCTCGGTTAATTAATTAATTAATTGGACGCCTGGGGCTTGATGGTCCATTAATTAATTGATTAATTGATCAGTCCTGATGGGTTTATTCATTAATTAACAGGAAGCCTGTCATTAATCCCCCGGATTAATTGATGTGATTGACCCCGATTAATTAATTAGTTAAACCCATGTGATTAGTCCCCACTGATTGATTAATTAATTCAGGGGATGCCTGGGTGAATCCTGATTAATTATTAATTAATTAATTTGCCCCTGATTAATTTCAATGGATCAATCAATTAATTAATTAACTGGATGCCTGTGATTAATTCCCATTGATTGATTGGCCTCCCTGTGATTAACTCTGATTAATTCATTAAATGCTTGACTGATTAATTAATTGATTCCCTGGATGCCTGTGATTAACCCTTAATTAACTGAATACCTGACTAATTAATTAATTAATTAACAGGACACCTGTGATTAACCTCAATTGCCCCCTGATTAATTCCAGTGGACCAATTAATTAATAAGTTGCCTGCTATTAACCCCAATTAATTAAATACCTGTCTGACTAATTAATTAGTTAATTAATTATCAGGAAACATGTGATCAACCTCAATTGCCCCAATTAACTCCAAGGCACGAAGCAAATAATTAATTAATAGGAGGTCTGTGATTAACCCTAATTAATTAAATGCCTACCTGACTAAGTAATTAATCAATTAACAGTAAATGTGTGATTAACCCCAATTGCCCTGATTAATCCCAATGGACCAATTAATTAATAAATTGCCTGTGATTTTCCCTGATTAATTAACTAAATACCTGTAGAATCAATCAATTACTTAATTATTTAATTAATTGGAAACATGTGATCAACCTCAATTACCCCAATTAACCCCAAGGCAGGAAGCAAATAATTAATTAATAGAAGGCCTGTGATTAACCCTAATTAATTAAATACCTGCCTGACTAAGTAATTGATCAATTAACAGGAACCATGTGATTAACCGATTAATTAATTAATAAGTTGCCTGTGATCAACCCTAATTAACTGACTAATTAATTAATTGATTGATTGGCTAATTAATTAATTAATTGACTGACTAATTAATTAATTAATTGACAGACTAATTAATTAATTAATCAATCAACAGGATCGACCCCAACTGCCCAGCACCTGTTGATTAATTAACAGGAACCATGCGATTAACCGATTAATTAATCAATTAATAATAATAATTAATAATTAACTGAGTGCCTGATTAAGTAATTAACTAATCAATCAACAGGACTGACCCAACTGTCCCCAATCAACCCCAATTAATTAATTACAATTAACCACCAATTTCCCGCCAACGACCCCAATTTCCCGCCAAAACCCCCTTAAGCCCCACCCCTTTCCCTCACAAACCCCGCCCCCTCCTCACAAACCCCGCCCCCTCCCTTCAAGCCCCGCCCCTCCCGTGCCCCATAAAACCCCCGGGGTCCCTCCATTCCGGCACCTTCCGGCGGCTCCGCCATGGCCTCCTCATCATCCTCCTCCTCCTCCTTCCTGCCCTTCCTCCTCCTCCTCCTCGCCCTCCCAGGTAGGTCCTTACCCCTCAAAATCCTTGATCACCCCCCAAAAAACTTGGATAATCAGAATATTTAATTAATTTAATTTTTAACATTATTTTTAATCTTTAATCCGCGCAGGGCTGAGGGCGGCCGTGACCCTGACGGAGTCGGGCGGCGACCTCAAAGCCCCCGGGCAGTCGCTGACGCTCGTCTGCCGCGCCTCCGGCTTCACCTTCGGCGACTACGGCATGGGATGGGCGCGCCAGAGCCCCGGGAAGGGGCTGGAATGGCTCGCTGGGATCACCAAGAGTGGTGGTTCTGGCACCTTCTACGCGCCGTCGGTGCAGGGCCGGTTCAGCATCAGCAGGGACAACGGGCAGAGCTCGGTGACGCTGCAGATGAACAACCTCAGGGACGAGGATTCCGCCGCCTATTTCTGCGCCAGGGGTGCTCACGGTGGTGGTGGCGGGGTGGGGAGGGAGGGCAAAAAGCCACGGTGTTGTCTCAAGGGGGGTCGTGGTTGGGTGGGTTGAGTGGAGTTTGGAGTCGTGGTTGGGTGGGTTGATGATGGAGTGTAGTGGAGGTGGGGTTGTGGTTGGGTGGGTCAATGATGTCATCAGATGGGTCAATGACTCCATTGGGTGGATTGATTATGTCATCAGGTGGCTTGATGAAATCATCGGGTGGGTCATTGACTTGGGTGGGTCAATTATGTCATTGGGTGGGTCATTGACTTGGGTGGGTCAATGACATCATTGGGTGGGTCAATGACACCACTGGGTGGGTTGGTGACATGGTTGGGTCAATGACATCATTGGGTGGGTCAATGACACCACTGGGTGGGTTGTTGACATCAGTGGTTGGGTCAATAACATCATTGGGTGGGACAATGACATCATTGGGTGGGTCATTGACTTGGGTGGGTCAATGACATCATTGGGTGGGTCGATGACACCACTGGGTGGATTGGTGACATGGTTGGGTCAATGACATCATTGGGTCAATGACATCATTGGGTGGGTCATTGACTTGGGTGGGTGTGTCAATGACATCATCAGGCGGGTCAATGACACCATTGGGTGGGTCAATGACATCATTGGGTGGGTCGATGACAGCGTTGAGTGGAGTTGGAGTCGTGGTTCGGTGGGTTGATGACATCATTGGGTGGGTCAATGACATCATTGGGTGGGTCAATGACACCATTGGGTGGGTCGATGACATCATTGAGTGGGTCAATGACATCATTGGGTGGGTCAATGACAGCGTTGACTGGATTTGGGGTCGTGGTTCGGTGGGTCGATGATAGAGTTGAGTGGAGTTGGGGTCGCGGTTGGGTGGGTCAATGATGTCATCAGATGGGTCAATGACAGCATTGAGTGGAGTTGGGGTCATGGTTGGGTGTGTCGATGACATCATTGGGTGGGTCAATGACGCCATTGGGTCAGTGGTACCATTGGGTGGGTCAATGACACCGTTTGGTCAATGGTGTCATCGGGTGGGTCAATGACAATGTTGGGTCAATGACATCATTGGGTGGGTCAATGACACCGTTTGGTCAATGGTGTCATCGGGTGGGTCAATGACATCATTGGTTGGGTCAATGACACCATTGGGTGGGTCGATGACACCACTGGGTGGATTGGTGACATGGTTGGGTCAATGACATCACTGGGTGGGTCAATGACATCATTGGGTGGGTCATTGACTTGGGTGGGTCAATGACATCATTGGGTGGGTCAATGGTGGAGTTGAGTGGAGGTGGGGTCATGGTTGGGTGGGTTGATGATGGAGTTGAGTGGAGGTGGGGTCGTGGTTGGGTGGGTCGATGACATCATTGGGTGGGGCGGTGATGGGGTTGAGTGGAGTTGGGGTCATGGTTGGGTGGGTGAGTTACATCATTGGGTGGGTCAATGACACCATTGGGTGGGTCAATGACAGAGTTGGGTGGGTCAATGACAGAGTTGAGTGGAAGTGGGGTCATGGTTGGGTGGGTCGGTGATGGAGTTGAGTGGAGGTGGAGTCATGGTTGGGTGGGTCAATGACATCATTGGGTGGGTCAATGATGGCGTTCAGTGGAGTTGGTGACATGGCTGGGTCAATGACGTCATTGGGTGGGACAATGACATCATTGGGTGGGTCAGTGACACCGTTGGGTCAATAGCATCATCAGGTAGGTCAATGACATCATTGGGTGGGTCAATGACATCATTGGGTGGGTCAATGACATCATTGGGTGGGTCAATGGCAACGTTGACTGGATTTGGAGTCATGGTTGGGTGGGTCAATGACATCATTGGGTGGGTCAATGATGGCGTTCAGTGGAGTTGGTGACATGGCTGGGTCAATGACGTCATTGGGTGGGACAATGACATCATTGGGTGGGTCAATGACACCATTGGGTCAAGGGCATCATCAGGTAGGTCAATGACATCATTGGGTGGGTCAATGACATCATTGGGTGGGTCAATGACATCATTGGGTGGGTCAATCACGGAGTTGAGTGGAGGTGGGGTCATGGTTGGGTGGGTCAATGACATCATTGGGTGGGACAATGACATCATTGGGTGGGTCAATGACGGAGTTGAGTGGAGTTGGGAGTCATGGTTGGGTGGGTCAATGATGTCATCAGATGGGTCAATGACAGCATTGAGTGGAGTTGGGGTCATGGTTGGGTGGGTCATTGATTTCAGTGGGTTAATGACATCATTGGGTGGGTCAATGACATCATCAGGCGGGTCAATGACACCATTGGGTGGGTGAATGACATCATTGGGTGGGCCAATGACATCATTGGGTGGGTCAATGATGGCATTGAGTGGAGGTGGGGTCATGGTTGGGTGGGTCAATGACATCATTTGGTGGGTCAATGACATCATTGGGTGGGTCATTGACATCATTGGGTGGGTCAATGACGCCATTGTGTAGGTCAATGACATCATTGGGGGGGTGAATGACACCATTGGGTGGGTCAATGACATCATTGGGTGGGTTGTTGACTTTGGTGGGTCAATGACATCATTGGGTGGGTCAATGACATCATTGGGTGGGTCAATGACATCATTGGGTGGGTGAATGACATCATTGGGTGGGTCATTGACTTGGGTGGGTCTATGACATAATTGGGTGGGTTGATGATGTCATCAGGTGGATTGATGACATCGTTGGGTGGGTCATTGACTTGGGTGGGTCGATGACATCATTGGTTGGGTCAATGACATCATTGGGCGGATCGATGACATCATCAGATCAATGACCTCATCGGACGGCTCGATGACATCACTGGGTGGCAGTCTGAGACCCTCCCCCTTTTTTTTCCCCCCAATCCCAGCTCTTTTCCCCTTTTCCCCCATTTTTACCCCAAATCCCTCCTCATTTTCCCCTTTTCCCCAAAACTTCCCTAATTTTCCCATTTTCCCCCTTTTTCACCCCAAATCCGAGCCCGGGGGGGTTTTTGTCCCCTGTGATGTCACCGTGGCTGTTGCTGCTGGTGCTGCTGATGCTGCTGATCACGGTGACATTTTTGGGGACAAAAACTCCCTTTTCCTGCCCCTCCCCCCCTCCCCAGGGGACTCCTGGGCGACTTCCCTTTGGGCTCTTTTACCCCAAATTTCACATCTTTTTGGGCTTTTTTTACCCCAAATTTCACCTCTTTTTGGTCCATTTTGGACCCAAATTTTGGCCTCATTTTGGGATATTTTTCCCAAATTTCCCCCCAAATTTGACCTCATTTTGGGATATTTTTCCACCAATTCCCCCCCAAAATTTGGATTAATTTTGGGCTCTTTTTCCCCAATTTCCCTCAAATTTTTCCTAATTTTTGGGATATTTTTCCCCAATTTCCCCCCCAAAATTTGGCCTCATTTTGGGCTCTTTTTCCCAAATTTCCCCCTAAATTTGGTCTCATTTTGGGCTCTTTTTTCCCCAATTTCCCCCAAATTTGGCCTCATTTTGGGCTCTTTTTCCTCAATTTCCCCCCCAGATTTGCCCTCATTTTGAGATATTTTTCCACCAATTCTCCCCAAAATTTGGTCTCATTTTGGGACATTTTTCCCAAAATTTCCCCCCTAAATTTGGACTTTTTTCCATTTTTTAACCCAAATCAGGGCTGATTTTCCCTTTTTTTCCCCCATTTTCTCCTGTTTTGACCCCAAATCTTCCCCAAAATTTGGACTTTTTCTCCCATTTTTTAACCCAAATCCGGGCTGATTTTCCCTGGGTTTTTTTTCCCCATTTTCTCCTGTTTTGCCCCCAAATCTTCCCTAAAATTTGGACTTTTTCTCCCATTTTTTAACCCAATTTTTCCCCAGTTTTTTTTCCCATTTTCTCCTGTTTTGCCCCCAAATCTTCCCCAAAATTTGGACTTTTTCTCCCATTTTTTAACCCAAATCCAGGCTGATTTTCCCTGGTTTTTTTCCCATTTTCTCCAGTTTTGCCCCCAAAATTTGGGGAAGATTTGGGGTCAAAACAGGAGAAAATGGGGAAAAAAAAACGGGGAAAATTTGGGTTAAAAAATGGGAGAAAAAATCCAAATTTTGGGGAAGATTTGGAGCCAAAATGGGAAAAAAACAGGGAAAATTTGGACTTTTTCTCCCATTTTTTAACCCAAATTTTCCCCGTTTTTTTTTTTCCCGTTTTCTCCTGTTTTGACCCCAAATCTTTCCCCCTGGGGGGAGGTTTTTGTCCCCTGTGATGTCACCGTGGCCCTGCTGGTTGGGGTGCTGTTGCTGCCTATCACCGTGACATTTTTGGGGACAAAAACCTCCTTTTCCTGCCCCTCCCCCTCCCCGGGGGCAACTTCCCCTTTTTGGGTTCTTTTTACCCCAAATTTCACCTCTTTTTTCTCCCATTTTTCCCCCTTTTTTACCCATTTTTCCCCCCATTTTTCCCCAATTTTTCCCCCATTTTTTCTCTTTTTCCCCCTCTTTTTTCCTCCATTTTTCCCTTTTTCCCCCCAAATTTCCCCCCCATTTTTCCCCCAAATTTGGGGTCAATTTTACCCATTTCCCCCCATTTTTACCCCAAATCTGGACTCATTTTCTCATTTCCCCTCATTTTTACCCCAAATCTGGGTTGGTTTTCCCCCTTTTTTTCCTCTCATTTTCCCCCTTTTTTGCCCAATTTTTTCCCCATTTTTTCCCCTTTTTTCCCCTTTTTTCCCCCAAATTTTCCCCCCTTTTTTCCCCAAATTTTCTCCCCCTTTTTCTCCTTTCCCCCCCCCACTTTTTCCCCCCAAATCTGGGTTAATTTTCCCATTTTTCACCCATTTTTACCCAAATCTGGGTTAATTCCCCCCTTTTTTTCTCCCATTTGCCCCCCTTTTTCCCCCAATTTTCCCCCATTTTTTCCCTTTTTCCCCCCATTTTTTCCCTTTTTTTTTCCTTCATTTTTTCTCCCTTTTTTCCCCCAAATCTGGGGTCAATTTTACCCATTTTTCACCCATTTTTACCCCAAATCTGGGTTGGTTTTCCCCCTTTTTTCTCTCATTTTTCCCCCTTTTTTGCCCAAATTTTTCCCCCATTTCTTTCCCTTTTTTTCCCCAAATTTTCCCCATTTTCCCCAAATTTTCCCCATTTTTCCCCCATTTTTCCCCAAATTTTCCCCTTTTTACCCAAATTTTTCCCCCAGTTTTTCCCTTTTTCCCCTTTTTCCCTTTCCCCCATTTTTTCCCCAAATCTGGGTTAATTTTCCCATTTTCCCCCCAAATTTGGGTCAATTTTCCCATTTTCCCCCCAAATTTGGGTTAATTTTTCCCATTTTCCCCCCAAATTTTCCCATTTCCCCCCATTTTCCCCACAAATTTGGGTTAATTTCTCCCATTTCACCCGAAATTTGGGTTAATTTTCCCATTTTCCCCATTTCCCCAAATTTGTTAATTTTCCCATTTTCCCCCAAATTTTCCCATTTCCCCCCATTTTCCCCCCAAATTTGGGTTAATTTTCCCATTTTCCCCCCAAATTTGGGTAAATTTTCCCATTTTCCCCCATTTTCCCCCCAAATTTTCCCATTTTCCCCCCAAATCCCGACCCTTTTCCCCTCTCCCCCCCAAATTTGGGTTAATTTTCCCCCCAATCCGAGCTCCTCCCTCCTTTTTTCCCCTTTTTTTTGCATTTTTACCCAAATCCCGATTTTTAACCAAAATCGCCTTTTTTCACCCCAAAATCTCCCCCCGGGGGGGTTTTTGTCGGGGGGTCCCAGGGGTGTCGATGGCCGTGGTGGAATCGACGTGTGGGGGACCGGCACCATCGTCACCGTCTCGTCCGGTGAGTCCTGACCCAAAATGACCCAAAATCGCCTTTTTTTCACCCAAAATTTCCCTCCCCCCTCCCCGGGGGATTTTGGGGCCAAAAATGGGGATTTTGGGCAAGGTTTTGAAGGGGGGGAATCGCCCTTCGAGGTTGTTTTGGCGGGAAATCGATTTTTGGGGGGGTTGTTTTGGGGTGAAAAATCGGATTTTTGGTAAAAAATGTGGATTTTTGGTGAAAATCGGAATTTTTAGGAAGGTTAAAAATGTTGATTTTGGGGTAAATTTATGATGAGAAGTGAGGAAAATTAATCCAAGGGTAGGTTTGGGGTAAAAAAGTGGATTTTAGAGTGGTTTTTTTGGGGTGAAAAATCGGATTTTTGGTAAAAATGGGAATTTTTGGTGAAAATCTCAATTTTTAGAGGGTTAAAAATGTCAATTTTTGGGTAAATTTAAGATGAAAAGTGAGGAAAAATAATCCCAGGGTAGGTTTGGGGTAAAAAGTGGATTTTAGAGTGGTTTTTTTGGGGTGAAAAATTCGATTTTTGGTAAAAATGTGAATTTTTGGTGAAAATCTCAATTTTTAGGAGGGTTAAAAATGTCGATTTTTGGGTAAATTTAAGATGAAAAGTGAGGAAAAATAATCCTAGGGTAGGTTTGGGGTGGAAAAGTGGATTTTAGAGTGGTTTTTTGGGGTGAAAAATTCGATTTTTGGTAAAAATGTGAATTTTTGGTGAAAATTGGGATTTTTAGGAGGGTTAAAAATGACGATTTTTGGGTAAATTTAAGATGAAAAATAAGGGAAAATAATCCTAGGGTAGGTTTGGGGTGAAAAAGTGGATTTGAGAGTGGGTTTTTTGGGGTGAAAAATTCGATTTTTGGTAAAAATGTGAATTTTTGGTGAAAATTTGGATTTTTAGGAGGGTTAAAAATGTTGATTTTTGGGTAAATTTAAGATGAAAATGGAAGGAAAAATAATCCTAGGGTAGGTTTGGGGTGAAAAAGTGGATTTTAGAGTGGGTTTTTTGGGGTGAAAAATTCGATTTTTGGTAAAAATTGAAATTTTTGGTGAAATTTTGAATTTTTGGTGAAAATTTATGGGGTAAAAAGTCCAATTTTAGGGTTATTTTTTTTCAGGTGGATTTAAAAAGAAAAAGGGGAATTTGAGGGGTGGGTTTGGGGTGAAAAAATCCATTTTTGGGTCTTTTTTGGGTGAAAAATTGAGATTTTTAATGATTTTAATGATAAAAATATCAAATTTTAGGGTTTTTTTTAAGGGATAATTTAAAATTTGGGTGTAAAAAGTCGATTTTAGGGTAAAAATGAGAATTTGGGGAGATTTCAGGACAGTTTTTGGGGAAAAATGTCAGGGTTTGGGTCTTTTTTGGTGAAAAAAATCGATTTTTGGGGTGATTTAATGGTTAAAAAAATCAGATTTTTAGGGGTGTTTTTAAGGGGTGGTTGAAAATTTGGGGAGAAAAAGTCGATTTTAGGGTAAAAATGAGAATTTAAGGGCAGGTTTGGGGTAAAAAAATCCATTTTTGGGTCTTTTTTGGGTGAAAAATTGACATTTTGGGGGGATTTTAATGCTAAAAATATCAATTTTTGAAGGGATTATTTAAAATTTGGGGAGAAAAAAATCGATTTTAGGGGAAAAATGAGATTTTCAAGGCAGAGTTTTGGGGGGAAAATGGATTAAAAAATCGAGATTTATTTGAAAATAATTTAAACTGAAGAAAAATAATTTAAATTGAAGAAAATAATTTAAACTGAAGAAAAAATAATTTAAATTGAAAATAATAATTTAAATTAAAGAAAATAAATTAAAGAAAAAATAATTTAAATTGAAGAAAAATAATTTAAATTAAAAATAATTTAAGAAAATAATTTAAATTTAAGAAAAATAATTTAAATTGAAGAAAAATAATTTAAATTGAAGAAAATAATTTAAATTAAAAAAATTTAATTTAAAGAGAAAAATTAATTTAAATTAAAGAAAAATAAATTACAGAAAAAATAATTTAAATTAAAGAAAATAATTTAAATTAAAATAATTTAAATTTAAGAAAAATAAATTAAAGAAAAAATAATTTAAATTGAAAATAATTAAATCAAATTAAAAATAATTTAAAGTTAAAAATAATTTAAATTAAAGAAAAATAAATTTAAATTGAAGAGAAATTAATTTAAATTAAAAATAATTTAAATTAAAGAAAACATCTTTTAAAAAAATAATTTTTAAAAAACCCTTTTCCCCCCAAATTCGGGGCCAAAACAACCCCAAAAATAAAAATTAACCCAAAACCAAAAAGGGGAAGTTTGGCCCCAAAATAACCCGGAGGGAGTTTCGAAAATAACAGAAAAAATTAAAACAAAAAAATGTGGTTTTTTGGGGTGAAATTTCCCCTTTTTGGGACTCGAAAACAACACCTGGGGAGGGGTAAAAAATAAAAAAAAAGGAGATTTTTGGGGAAATGAGAATTAAAAAGAATTTTTGGGGTGGAAAAAAGGAGAAAAAAGTGGATTTTTGGGTAAAAATGTGATTTTTGGGGGTAAAAAATGTGATTTTTGGGGTAAAAAATGTGAATTTTTGGGGTAAAAAAATGTGATTTTTGGGGGAAAAAACGTGATTTTTGGGGTAAAAAATGAGATTTTTGGGTGTAAAAAATGTGATTTTTGGGGTAAAAAATGTGGATTTTTGGGGTAAAAAAACGTGATTTTTGGGGTAAAAAATGTGAATTTTGGGCGGATTTTTAGGGAGGAAAAGCGCGAATTTTTTAGGGTGAAAAAAGAGGGTTTTGGGTCAATCCGGGGTGGAATTTGGGGGGTTTTAATTGGGGTTTAATGGGGTTTTAATCAAGTTTTAATTGGTTTTTATGGGTTTTAAATCAGGTTTTGATGGGATTTTAAATCAATTTTTAATGAGGTTTTAATCAGGTTTTTATGGGGTTTTAATCCAATTTTAATGAGGTTTTTAATCGGGTTTTAATCATTTTTTAATCCATTTTTAATGGGGTTTTTAAATCAATTTTTATTCAGGTTTTAATTGGTTTTTAATCGGTTTTTATTCAGGTTTTAATCCAATTTTTAGTGGGGTTTTAATCCACTTTTAATGAGGTTTTTAATCGGGTTTTAATCATTTTTTAATCCATTTTTAATGGGTTTTTAAATCAATTTTTATTCAGGTTTTAAATCAGTTTTTAATGGGGTTTTAATCCAATTTTAATGAGGTTTTTAATCGGGTTTTAATCAGGTTTTAATCGGTTTTTAATGGGTTTTTAAATTAATTTTTATTCAGAGTTTAATTGGGTTTTAATCAATTTTTATTCAGTTTTTAAATGGTTTTTAATCAGTTTTTATTCAGTTTTTAATCCATTTTTAATGGGGTTTTAATCCAGTTTTAATGAGGTTTTTAATCGGGTTTTAATCAGTTTTTAATCCATTTTTAATCAGTTTTTAAATCAATTTTTATTCAGTTTTTAATTGGTTTTTAATCGGTTTTTAATCAGGTTTTAATCCATTTTTAATCGGTTTTTAAATCAATTTTTATTCAGGTTTTAATTGGTTTTTAATCAGTTTATTGGGTTAATAATCGATTTATTGATTGCTTTCTTGGGGGTTTAATCAGTTTATTGGGTTATTAATTGAGTTATTAATCAGTTTTCTGGGTTACTAATTGATTCATTAATTGGTTTGTTGGGTTATTAACCAGTTTATTGGTTTATTAATTAGTTTATTAATTGGCTTATTTGGGTTTTAATCGATTTATTAATTGGTTTATTAGGTTTTTAATAGATTTATTAATTGGTTTATTGGGTTATTAATCGGTTTATTAGTCGGTTTATTGGGTTATTAATTGATTCATTAATCGGTTTATTGGGTTTTTAATTGGTTTATTAATTGGTTTATTGGGTTATTAATTCATTCATTAATCGGTTTATTGGGTTTTAAATCGATTTATTAATTGGTTTATTGGGTTATTAATCAGTTTATTGGGTTATTAATTGATCTATTAATCAGTTTATTGGTCTTACTGGAACGTACTGGTCCGTACTGGTCTAGACTGGTTTATACTGGTTTATAGTGGTTTATACTGGTTTATACTGGTTATACTGGTCAGTACTGGTTTATACTGGTTTATACTGGTTATACTGCTCAGTACTGGTCAGTACTGGGTTGTACTGGGCTGTACTGGGCTGTACTGGTCTGTACTGGTCTGTACTGGTCAGTACTGGGCTGTACTGGTAAGTACTGGGCTGTACTCGGTTGTACTGGTCAGTACTGGTTTATACTGGTTATACTGGTCAGTACTGGGATGTACTGGTCAGTACTGGGCTGTACTGGTTTGTACTGGGCTGTACTGGTCAGTACTGGTCAGTACTGAGCTGTACTGGTTTATACTGGTCTGTACTGGTCAGTACTGGTTTGTACTGGGCTGTACTGGTCAGTACTGGTTTGTACTGGTCTGTACTGGGTTGTACTGGGATGTACTGGTCAGTACTGGTCAGTACTGGGCTGTACTGGTCAGTACTGGGCTGTACTGGTCAGTACTGGTCAGTACTGGGCTGTACTGGGTTGTACTGGGCTGTACTGGTCAGTACTGGGCTGTACTGGTTAGTACTGGTAAGTACTGGGCAGTACTGGGCTGTACTGGTCAGTACTGGTCAGTACTGGGCTGTACTGGTCAGTACTGGGCCGTACTGGGCTGTACTGGTCAGTACTGGGCTGTACTGGTCAGTACTGAGCTGTACTGGACCGTACTGGACTGTACTGGGCTGTACTGGTCAGTACTGGTCAGTACTGGTTTGTACTGGGCTGTACTGGTTAGTACTGGTCTGTACTGGTTTGTACTGGTCAGTACTGGGCTGTACTGGGCTGTACTGGTCTGTACTGGTCAGTACTGGTTAGCACTGGGCTGTACTGGTGTGTACTGGTCAGTACTGGGATGTACTGGTCAGTACTGGGCTGTACTGGGTTGTACTGGTCAGTACTGGGCTGTACTGGTCAGTACTGGGCTGTACTGGTCAGTACTGGGCTGTACTGGGCTGTACTGGTCAGTACTGGGCTATACTGGTCTGTACTGGGCTGTACTGGTCAGTACTGGGCTATACTGGTCTGTACTGGTTTGTACTGGTTTGTACTGGTTTATACTGGTCTGTACTGGTTTGTACTGGTTTGTACTGGTAATACTGGTTTATACTGGTCAGTACTGGTCAGTACTGGGTTGTACTGGGCTGTACTGGTTTGTACTGGTTAATACTGGTTCGTACTGGTTTATACTGGTCAGTACTGGTCTGGACTGGTTTATACTGGTCAGAACCCCAAAACCTCCCAATTTCACCCCAAAAAAGTGGAATTTTCACCCCAAAATTGCGAAAATCGCAAAAAATGTGAATTTTCACCCAAAAAATGTGAATTTTCACCCAAAAAATGTGAATTTTCACCCAAAATTGTGAATTTTCACCCAAAAAACCCACAGAATTTCTCAAAAATGGGGAGTTTTGACCCCAAAAATGTGGGTGGGATTTAAACCCCAAAAAACCCGAAATTCCCCCAAAAAATCCCGAAATTTCCCCAAAATCCCTCGATTTTCACCCAAATTGGTAAAATCCTCCAATTTCTCTAAAAACTCTCATTTTCACCCCAAAAAATGTCCCAAAAGGGGGAGTTTTGACCCCAAAACAGGCGGGGTGGGGCCTAAACCCCAAAAAACAACCGAATTCCCTCAAAAAACATCAATTTTCCCCAAAACCCTCAATTTTCCCCCAAAACCCTCGTTTTTCACCCAAATCTGAAAAATCCTCAAATTTCTCTAAAAACTCTCATTTTCACCCCAAAAAATGTCCCAAAAGGGGGAGTTTTGACCCCAAAACAGGCGGGGTGGGGCTAAGACCCCAAAAAACCATGAAATTCCCTAAAAAAACATCAATTTTCCCCAAAACTGTCGATTTTCACCCAAATCCAAAAAACCCTCAAATTCCGCTAAAAACTCAAATTTCCACCAAAATAATTTCCCTAAAATGGGGAGTTTTGACCCCAAAACAGGTGGGGTTGGGCCCAGACCCCAAAAAAACAACCCAATTCTCCCAATTTCCCCCAAAACCATCAATTTTTCCCCAAAACCATCAATTTTCACCCAAATAGAAAAACCCCTCAAATTTCGCTAAAAACTCAATTTTTCAGCAAAAAAAATTCTCCAAAATTTAAAGTGGGGAGGAAGGAGAAACCTTGACCCCAAGACAAACCCAAAACAACCCCAAAACAACCCCAAAACCCCCCAAAAAACCCCCACCAACCTCGCGTCAAAAAACGTCAATTTCCGCCTCGAAAAACCGCAAAAAACGGTAAAAACGCCCGTTTTTCGCCCGAATTTTGACCGTTTTTCCCCGTTTTTTTTTCCCCTGGCAGCCCAGGCCGGGCCCCCCCGGGTGTTCCCGCTGTCCCCCTGCGGCCCCCAGCCCCTTTTCTCGGTGGGCTGCCTGGCGGTGGGCGCGGTGCCGGCGGCGCCGTTGAGGTGGCGCTGGAGCGACGCCCTCAACCGGAGCTTGGGCGGGGTCGATTCCGGGGTGGGCGTGGCCCAGGGGGTGGGCGTGGCCTCCCGAGACCCCGCCCTGCTTTTCCTGGTGGCTTCCCGGCTGGAGGCGCCGTTGGAAGAGGGGAAATCCCGGATGCCGTTCCGGTGTCGGGCGGAGAATCCGGCGGGAGGAGCCGCGGCTCAAGTGACCAATCCTGGTGAGTCCGGAATGTTCCAGGGGGGAGGAGACCAAAAATTCCTGGTGGGAGGGGGGTTCTGATCCCAAATATCCACAGGGGAGGGTCCTGATCCCAAATATTCCTGGTGGGAGGGGGATCCCAAATATCCTGGGGGTCCTGATCCCAAATATTTCAAGGGTCCTGATCCCAAATACTCCTGAGGGGAGGGTCCTGATCCCAAATATTCCTGCTGGGAGGGGGATCCCAAATATCTTGAGGGGAGGGTCCTGATCCCAATTAATCTGAGGGTCCTGATCCCAAATATCCTGAGGGTCCTGATCCCAAATATTTGAAGGGTCTTGATCCTAATTAATCTGAGGGTCCTGATCCCAAATATCCAGAGGGGAGGGTCCTGATCCCAAATATTTGAGAGGATCCTGACCCCAAATATTCCTGAGGGGAGGGTCCTGATCCCAAATATTCCAAGGGTCCTGATCCCAAATATTCCTGCTGGGAGGGGGATCCCAAATATCTCGAGGGGAGGGTCCTGATCCCAATTAATCTGAGGGTCCTGATCCCAAATATCCTGAGGGTCCTGATCCCAAATATTCCTGGTGGGAGGAGGATCCCAAATATTCTGGGGGTCCTGATCCTGAATATTCTGAGGGTCCTGATCCCAAATATTTCAAGGACTCTGATCCCAAATATTCCTGAGGGGAGGGTCCTGATCCATAATATCCCTGGTGGGAGGGGTATCCCAAATATTCTGGGGGTCCTGATCCCAAATATTCCAAGGATTGTGATCCCAAATATTTCAAGGGTCTTGATCCCAAATATTCTGGGGGTCCTGATCCCAAATATCCCAAAGGTCTTGATCCCAAATATTTCAAGGGTCTTGATCCCAAATATTCTGAGGGTCCTGGTCCCAAATATCTCGAGGGGAGGGTCCTGATCCCAAATATTCCTGGTGGGAGGGGGATCCCAAATATCCTGGGGGTCCTGATCCCAAATATTCCTGAGGGGAGGGCCCTGATCCCAAATATTTCAAGGGGAGAGTCCTGATCCCAAATATTCCTGGTGGGAGGAGGATCCCAAATATTCTGGGGGTCCTGATCCCAAATATCCCAAGGGGAGGGTCCTGATCCCAAATATTCTGAGGGTCCTGATCCCAAATACTCCTGAGGGGAGGTTCGAGAGTCCTGATCCCAAATATTCCTGGTGGGAGGAGGATCCCAAATATTCTGGGGTCCTGATCCCAAATATCCCAAGGGGAGGGTCCTGATCCCAAATATTTCAAGGGTCTTGATCCCAAATACTCCTGAGGGGAGGGTTCTGATCCAAAATATCCCTGGTGGGAGGGGGATCCCAAATATTCTGGGGGTCCTGATCCCAAATATTCTGAGGTCCTGATCCCAAATATTTCAAGGGTCTTGATCCCAAATATTCTGAGGGTCCTGATCCCAAATATCCCAGTGGGAGGAGGGTCCTGATCCCAAATATTTCAAGGACCCTGATCCCAAATATCCCTGAGGGGAGTGTCCTAATCCCAAATAATTTGATCCCAAATATTTCAAGGACCCTGATCCCAAATATCCCTGAGGGGAGTGTCCTAATCCCAAATAATTTTTTTCTCCCCCCATTTTCCCCCCCCAGGCCCCTCCTCCTCCCCGCTGGTGCCGGTGCTCACCCTGCACCCTCCGTCCCGCGAGGACTTCCAAGGTCCCTTCCGCAACTCCACCCTGCTGTGCCAGGTCCGTGCCCCACGTCGATCGCCCGTCCGATGGCTCGGAACGGAGACCCCCTGGGGGCTGGAGCCGCTTCCGAGGCCGCCGGGCCCGACGGAGCCGCCGTCGTCACCAGCAGCCGCCTCGGCGTCACCGAGGCCGAGTGGGAACGGGGGGACACCTTCACCTGCCTGGCTGAGGGGGAGAGTCGGAACACCAGCAAGGGGTTGGAGTGTCAATGTGAGTAGGATGGGAGGAGGGGTGTGTTTGGGATGGTTTCCTAAAAAATTCCGAAGTTTTTAGGTGGTTTTCCCACAAAATTTACAATTTTTTAGGATTTTCTCAAAATTTCGTGAATTTCACCCAAATTCGACCAAATTGACATGATATTCCCTTGATTTCAAGCAAAAATCTCAGTATTCCCACTATTTTCTCAGGTTTTACCCAGTTTCCCCCAAAATTTCCAGTTTGTCGAGATTTTCCCCAAATTTCATGGGTTTGACCCAAATTCGACCTGATTTCCCCAGATTTCATGTAAAATCTCAATATTCCACAGTTCAATTTCTACAAATCCTCAATTTCCATTTTCAAAGTTCCAATTTCATGGATTTGACCCAAATTTAACCTGATTTCCCTTATTTAACAAAATCTCATATTCCCAGATTTCTCAGTTTTACCAGTTCTCCAAATTTCCATTTTTTTGAGATTTTCCTGAAATTTTGTGAATTTGACCCAAATTTGACCCAATTTCCCCCTTGAATTCAACCCAAATTGTCAATATTCCCACTAATTTCTCGTTTTTTACCCAAATTTCCCATTTTTTCAAGATTTTCCTGAAATTGGTCAACACCAATGGTCAATCTGGGTGGAAATGACCCAAAATTAAGAAAGGTTCTTCCAGTTGACCAAGTGGTCACCACCAATGGTCATTTTGGGTGGAAATGACCCAAACCCAAGAGAGGTTCTTCCAATTGACCAAGTGGTCAACAGGGATGATCATTTTGGATAGAAACCACTCAAATCCATCAAAGACCCTCCCAGTTGACCAAGTGGTCAACCCCAATGGTCATTTTGGGTAGAAACCACCCAAAATTAAGAGAGACCCTTCCCGTTGACCATTGGGTCAACACCAATGGTCATTTTGGGTGGAAATGACCCCAAACCATCAAAGACTCTCCCAGTTGACCAAGTGGTCAACACCAATGGTCAATCTGGGTGGAAACCACCCAAAACCAAGAGAGGCTCTTCCAGTTGACCAACTGGTCAACCCCAAGGATGGTCATTTTGGGTAGAAACCACCCAAACCCAAGAGAGGTTCTTCCAGTTGACCAAGTGGTCAACACCAATGGTCATTTTGGGTGGAAACCACCCAAAACCAAGAAAGACCCTTCCACTTGACCAAGTGGTCAACACCAATGGTCATTTTGGGTAGAAACCACCCAAAACCAAGAAAGACCCTTCCACTTGACCAAGTGGTCAACCCCAATGGTCGTTCTGGGTCAAAATGACTCAAAATCATCAAAGGTAACTCCAGTTGACCAAGTGGTCAACAAGGATGGTCATTCTGGGTAGAAACCACCCAAAACCAAGAGAGGCTCTTCCAGTTGACCAAATGGTCAACAAGGATGGTCATTTTGGGTAGAAACGACCCCAAACCAAGAGAGGTTCATCCAGTTGACCAAGTGGTCAACCCCAATGGTCAATCTGGGTCAAAATGACTCAAAATCATCAAAGACCCTTCCAGTTGACTAAGTGGTCAACCCCAATGGTCATTTTGGGTAAAAACCACCCAAAATTAAGAAAGGCTCTTCCAGTTGACCAAGTGGTCAACCCCAATGGTCATTTCAGGTAGAAACCACCCAAAACCAAGAGAGGTTCATCCAGTTGACCAAGTGGTGAACACCAATGGTCAATCTGGGTGGAAACCACCCAAAACCAAGAGAGGTTCTTCCAGTTGACCAAGTGGTCAACCCCAATGGTCATTCTGGGTGGAAACCACCCAAAACCATCAAAGACCCTCCCAGTTGACCAAGTGGTCAACCCTAATGGTCATTCTGGGTGGAAACCATCCAAAATTAAGAAAGGCTCTTCCAGTTGACCAACTGGTCAACAGGGATGGTCAATCCAGGTAGAAACCACCCCAAATCTCTCCCCCCCACCCCCACAGACGACCAGTCTGGCGTCGCCGGCGGCACCGACGTGCGGGTGGAGACGTCGCCGCCGCTCTTCGCCGACATCTTCGAGGCCAAGGCGGCCAAGCTGACGTGCCGGGTGTCCAACCTGGCGGGGGCCGAGGGGCTGGAGGTGACGTGGTTGAAGGAGGATGGAGAAGCCCTGGCCACCAAGGTGGGGCCTCCGGCCCTGCAGCCCAACGGGCTCTTCGGCGCCGCCGCCGTGGCCTCGGTGGGGGCCGAGGATTGGGAGTCCGGCCAGGCCTTCACCTGCAGGGTGGCCCACCCGGACCTGCTCTTCCCCAGGGAGGTCGTGCTCAGGAAGGAGATTGGTGAGGGTTTATTTATTTATTTATTTATTTATTTTTTTATTTTATTTCAATTTACCAATTTATTCATTGATTTATTGGTATATTTATGATTTTTTAATGGATATTTATATATAAATTATGTATATTTATATATAGATTATATTCATATTTATATAGTGATGCATTTATTCATCAGGGATTATATATTTATATATTTTTTATTATATTTATTAACCTATTTAGTTACCTAATTAATCTATTGATTTATGTATCTATTTATTTATCTATTTATCTATTCATTCATTCATATATTTATGATTTTATTAATTCATTTATTTATAGACATATTTATTTATTTATCTATTTATTCATTCATTTGTATTTATTTATATTTACTTACCAATTTATTCATTAATTTATGGATATATTTATGATTTTTTAATCCATATTTATATATAGATTATATTCATATTTATATAGTGATGCATTTAGTCATCAGGGATTATATATATTTATATATAGATTATATTCATATTTATATAGTGATGCATTTAGTCATCAGGGATTATATATATTTATATATATTTTTATTATATTTATTAACCTATTTATTTACCTAATTAATTTATCGAGTTATTTATATATTTATTTATGTATGTATCTATTTATTCATTCATTCATTTATATATTTATATATTTATGATTTTTTATCCATATTTATATATAGATTAATTATTGATTTCTTTATCTATTTATTTCTCTATTTATTTCTCTATTTATTGATTCATTCATTTATGAATTTATATATATTTATGAATTGATTAGTTCATTTATATATTTATACATTTATTCATCAGAGATTATATATATATTTATTTTAAATTTATTAATTAATCTATTTATTTATTAATTTATTATCTGTTACTAATTTATTTCTTTTTTAACTAATTCATTAATTTTTAAATTAATTTATTAATTTTTTAAATTAATTTATTAATTTTTTTACCCCCCGTGCCGCCCAGTGCCCCACGCCCAGGCGCCAACTTATTTATATATTTATGAATGTATGAATTTACTAATCCATTGATTCATAATATAATTTTTATTAACTCAATAATTTATTTATTAATTTCTTCTTTATTAATTTATTATTTTATTTATTATTTCATTCATTTTTTAATTAATTAATTGATTTTTTAACCCTACACCACCCAGTGCCCGACGCCCAGGCGCCAACTCCGTACCTGCTGCCCCCACTGTCCCTATGATTGATTTATCGATTTACCTATTCCTGTATTTACTTATCCATTTACTTAGTCATTTATTTATATATTTATATATTTATTTATATATTTATGGATTTATCTCTTTCTCCATTTATGCAATTTTTTATATATTTATGAGCGTATGAATTTAATAATCCATTGATTTATATATTTATGAATTTATGAATTTAATAATCCATTGATTTATCTATTCACGAATTTTTTTTTGTCTCTTTATTGACTAATTACTTAGTAATTAAATGCATTTATTAATTTAGTTATTAATTTATTAATTTTTTATCAATTCATTAATTTTTATGGATTTATGAAATTTTTATTAATTTATTTATTAAGTTATTACTTTATTAATTAATTTATGTATTAATGTATTAATGCATTAATTTTTAATTAATTTATTAAATTTTTAATTAATTTTTTAATTTTTTGATTAATTCATTAATTTTTTAACCCCTTACCCCCCAGTGCCCGACGCCCAGGCGCCCACCCTGTACCTGCTGCCCCCTCCCTCGGACCAACTCCGCCTGCAGGGCTCGGCCACCCTCACCTGCCTGGCCCTCTCCTTCAACCCCCCCGACCTCCTGCTCCGCTGGCTCCGCGACGGCGAACCCCTCCCCCCGGGCGCCGCCCTCACCTTCCCGCCCCGCCCCGAGCCCCGCCCGGGCCGCGCCTTCAGCCTGCTCAGCGCCCTCACCGTGCCCGCCGCCGACTGGCACCGCGGCGCCGCCTTCACCTGCCTGGTGGGCCACGAGCGGCTCCCGCTGCGCCTGGCCCAGAGGACCCTGGACAGGAGCTCGGGTAAAGCCGCGCCCGTCAACGTCTCCCTCGTGCTCGCCGATGTCGCCGGGGCCTGTTATTAAAAAAAAAATCTGATTTTTTACCTCTTTTCTGCCCAAAATTGCACTTTTTCGAAAAAAAAATAAACTCTTTTCAAAAAAAAAAAATCCCGATTTTTTTATGGCCGTTTTGACCCATTTTGACCCCCCAAAATTGCCATTTTTTGTTTCCCCAAAATCGTCATTTTTTGTTCCCAAAATGACCATTTTTCGCTCCCAAAAATGACCATTTTTCGCTCCCAAAATGACCATGTTTCGTCCCCAAAATGATAAATTTTAACTCTCAAAATCACTGTTTTTCACCCCTAAAATCGACCATTTTTTCACTCCCAAATTAACCACTTTTCGCTCCCAAAAATGACCATTTTTCGCTCCCAAAATTGACCACTTTTCACTCCCAAAATGACCAATTTGTCACCCCAAAACCGACCCTTTTTAACCCTGAAACGACAATTTTTCACTCCCAAAACGACCATTTTTCACTCCCAAAATCAACCACTTTTCGCTCCCAAAATCACCCATTTTCACCCCAAAACCGACCACTTTCCCCTCCCAAACCCCACCGATTTTTCCCCACCTCCCAAACCCCCGTTTTCCACCCCAAAACGCCCCCCTCGGGGCCCCCTTGGGTGCCCTCCCCGTGCCCGCCGCCGACTGGCACCGCGGCGCCGCCTTCACCTGCCTGGTGGGCCACGAGCGGCTCCCGCTGCGCCTGGCCCAGAGGACCCTGGACAGGAGCTCGGGTAAAGCCGCCCCCGTCAACGTCTCCCTCGTGCTCGCTGACGTCGCCGGCGCCTGCTATTGATTAAAAAAATTCCCAATTTTTTGCCTCCTTTCTGCCCAAAATTGCACTTTTTCGAAAAAAAATAAACTCTCTTCAAAAAAAAAAATCCTGATTTTTTTATGGCCATTTTGACCCATTTTGACCCCCCAAAATTGCCATTTTTGGTTCCCCAAAATAACCACTTTTCGCTCCAAAACTAGCCATTTTTAGGCCCCAAAATGACCATTTTTGACCCCTAAAAGCGACCATTTTTCACTCCCAAAATGACCATTTTTTGTTCCCAAAATGACCACTTTTCGCTCCCAAAATGACAATTTTTCGCTCCCAAAATGACCATTTTTCACCCCTAAAATCGACCATTTTTTGCCCCCAAAATCGACCATTTTTCGCTCCCAAACCAACCATTTTTAACTCCCAAAATCGACCACTTTTCGCTCCCAAAACCGATCATTTTTAGCTCCCAAAATGACCAATTTTTCACTCCCCAAATGACAATTTTTCACTCCCAAAACCGACCACTTTTCACTCCCAAAATGACCATTTTTCGTTCCCAAAATGACCATTTTTATCCCTAAAATAACCCATTTTTAACCCCAAAACCGACCACTTTTCCCCTCCCAAACCCCACCGATTTTTCCCACCTCCCAAACCCCCCTTTTCCACCCCAAAACGCCCCCTCGGGGCCCTAGTGAGCGCCCTCCCCGTGCCCGCCGCCGACTGGCACCGCGGCGCCGCCTTCACCTGCCTGGTGGGCCACGAGCGGCTCCCGCTGCGCCTGGCCCAGAGGACCCTGGACAGGAGCTCGGGTAAAGCCGCGCCCGGCAACGTCTCCCTCGTGCTCGCTGATGTTGCTGGGGCCTGTTATTGATGATTTGGAAAAAAAAATCCGATTTTTTTGAACCATTTCTGCCCAAAATTGCACTTTTTCGAAAAAAAAATAAACTGTTTTCAAAAAGAAAAAATCCCGATTTTTTATGGCCATTTTGACCCCCAAATTTGTCATATTTCACCCTCAAAAATGTCATTTTTTGTTTCCCCAATAACCACTTTTCGCTCCAAAACTAGTCATTTTTAGGCCCCAAAATGACCATTTTTCACTCCCAAAATCGACCACTTTTCGCCCCCAAAATGACCATTTTTCACCCCTAAAATCAACCATTTTTAACTCCAAAAATGACCATTTTTCGCTCCCAAAAAACCCAATTTCTCACCCCCAAAAATGACCATTTTTGGCCCCAAAAATGACCAATTTTTCACTCCAAAAATGAGCATTTTTCACTCCCAAAATGACCATTTTTTGTTCCCAAAATAACCAAATTCTCACCCCAAAAATGACCACTTTTCACCCCAAAATCACCCATTTTTCATCCCAAAACCGACCATTTTTAGGTCCCAAAATCGACCATTTTTCGTTCCCAAAATGACCAATTTCTCACCCCAAAAATGACCATTTTTCGTTCCCAAAATCGTCCATTTTTCACTCCCAAAATGACCATTTTTCACTCCCAAAATAACCAATTTTTTCACCCCAAAAATGACCATTTTTCACCCCAAAATAACCACTTTTCGCTCCCAAAACCGATCATTTTTAACTCCCAAAATTGACCACTTTTCGATCCCAACACTGACCATTTTTCGTTCCCAAAATAACCAATTTTTTCACCCAAAAATGACCATTTTTCACCCCTAAAATCGACAATTTTTCGCTCCAAAATCACCCATTTTTCACTCCCAAACTGACCAATTTTTTCACCCCAAAATAACAATTTTTCATTCCCAAAATGACCATTTTTCACCCCAAAACCGATCATTTTTAACTCCCAAAACCGACAGGAGGACCCTGGACAGGAGCTCGGGTAAAGCCGCGCCCGGCAACGTCTCCCTCGTGCTCGCCGACGTCGCCGGGGCCTGCTATTGATTAAAAAAAATCCCCTTTTTTAACCATTTCTGCCCAAAATTGCACTTTTTCGAAAAAAAAATAAACTGTTTTCAAAACAAAAAAATCCCGATTTTTTATGGCCATTTTGACCCCCCAAATTTGTCATATTTCGCCCTCAAAATTGCCATTTTTTGTTTCCCCAAAATGACCAGTTTTCCATCCAAAAATGACCATTTTTTGGCCCAAAAATGACCATTTTTCGTCCCCAAAAAAACCAATTTCTCACCCCTAAAATTGACCATTTTTTCACTCCCAAACTAACCACTTTTCGCTCCCAAAAATGACCATTTTTCACTCCCAAAATGACCAATTTTTCACCCCAAAAATAACCATTTTTCGTTCCCAAAATAACCATTTTTAGCTCCCAAAATGACCATTTTTTGTTCCCAAAATAACCAATTTCTCACCCCAAAACCGACCATTTTTAGCCCTAAAACGACAATTTTTCACCCCCAAAATGACCAATTTCTCACCCCAAAAATGACCATTTTTCACCCCCAGAACCCACCATTTTTCAACCCCAAAATGACCATTATTGGTCCCAAAAATGACCATTTTTCCCCACTAAAAATGACCATTTTTATCCCTAAAATGACCATTTTTCCCCCCCAAAATGACCATTTTTCACCCAAAAAACCCCCATTTTTCACTTCCAAAATGACCATTTCCCACCCAAAAATGACCTGCTTTTTTCACCCCCAAAACTCCCTTTTTTCACCCCAAAAAACCCCTTTCTCTCCCTCCCCAAATCCCCTTTTTTCCCCCCAAAAAAAACCCTCCCAAAAAAATGGGTTAAAAACCACCAATAAAAGGAATTTTCCAGAAAAAACGACTCTTGGACCTCCGGGGGGAGGGGTGGGGGAGGGGTGGGAATTTTGGGGTAAAATCCGGGAATTTGGGGACTTCCGTAAGTTGCGTCGTCCTCGCCGATTTCCCGCCAAAAAACGCCCCCAAAATCCCTCATTTTAACCCCAAAAATTCCCAATTCCCACCCCAAAATTGCTCCAAATTCACCAATTTCCCCATTTCTGCCCCAAAATTTGCATAAATTTCCCTTTTTATCCCAAATTAGCCCAAAATTTACCATTTTCCCCCATTTTTCCCAAAAATGAGAATAATTTACCCAAATTTCCCCTTTTTCCCCCAAATTTCCCCCTTTCTGCCCCAAAATGGACCCAATTTTCCCAAAATCACCCAAATTTTCCCGCTTTTCCCAGAATTTGACCCAAATCCTCCATTTTTGCCCCAAAACTCCCAATTTTGCCCCAATTTCACCCAAATTTTCCCATTTTCCTCAAATTTTTCCCCAAATTCCTCCATTTATGACCCAAAATTGCCCCAAATTGGCCAAATTTCCCCCAAAATCAACAAAATTCACCCAAATTTGTCCAAATTTGCTCAAATTTGCCCCAAATTCTCCCATTTTGCCCCAAAAATGCCCAAAATACCCAAATTTTCCCCAAAATGCCCAAATTTGTCCAAATTTGCCCAAATTTCTCCCCTTTTGCCCCAAAATTGCCCAAATTTGTTTAAATTTGCCCAAAATTTTCCCATTTTACCCCAAATTTGCCCAAATTTTCCCAAATTTCTCTTGTTTTGCCCCAAATTTTCCCAATTCCTTCTCATTTTTACCCAAAATTGCCCAAATTTGCCCCAAATTCCCCCATTTTTCATTTTGGGTCCAAAAAAGCCAATTTTGGGTAAAAACAGAGGGGGGGGGGGGATTCCACCACCAGGGGGTGCCAAAGGGACGGATTTTGGGGTGAGAAATGCGAATTTTGGGTAAAAAATTAAAGTTTTGGGGTGAAAAATCCGATTTTTGGGGTAAAATCCTGGATTTGGGGGCAAAAAAAAAGAGGAATTTTGGGGTAAAAATGGGGAATTTTGGGTAAAATCTCAGATTTTTGGGCCTAAAATCAGAATTTTCACCCAACCCCCAAATTTTGGGGTTTAAAACAGAATTTTGGGGTCCAAAAAGGGGAATTTTGGGTCTAAAATCCAAATTTTTACCCCAAACCCCCCAATTTTGGGGTAAAACCCCAGAATTTTGTGTCCTAAAATCCAAGTTTTGAGTCCAGAAATGGGAATTTTTGGGTCCAAAATCCCTCAAATTTTGGGTCTTAAAATTCAATTTTTTTCATCCTAAAACCCCCAAATTTTGGGTCTAAAAACCCCCAAATTTCAGGTCCAAAAATCCACATTTTTAGGTCCAAAAATCCCAAATTTCTGCTCCAAAAAACACGAATTTCCGCTCCTAAAAATCCGAATTTTAGCTCCAAAATCCCCAAATTTTGGGTCCAAAAATGCAATTTTTTAGTCCAAAAATCCCAATTTACCCTCCTAAAAATGCGAATTTTCGCTCCTAAAAATCCACATTTTTTAATCCTAAAACCCTTAAATTTTGGGTCCTAAAACCCCCAAATTTTGGGTCCTAAAACCCCCAAATTTTAGGTCCAAAACCCCCAAATTTTGGGTCCAAAACCCCTCAAATTTTAGGTCCAAAAATGCCATTTTTTAGCTCCAAAACCCCGAATTTTCCCTCCAAAAAAATTTGAATTTCCGCTCTTAAAAATCTGAATTTTCGCTCCAAATCCCCCCAAATTTTGGGTCCAAAAATCCTCAAATTTCAGGTCCAAAAATACCATTTTTAGTCCAAAAATCCTCAAATTTTGAGTCCAAAAATGCCAATTTTTTAGTCCAAAACCCCAAATTTCCTCTCCAAAAAAGCGAATTTTTTGTCCTAAAAATCCCTATTTTTGGTCCAAATCCCCAAATTTTTTGTCCAACCCCCCCAATTTCCTCCCCCCCCCCCAATTTGAGGTCGCAGAATCCAAATTTCGAGTCCAAAACCTCCAATTTTGGCTCCTAAAACCCGAAATTTGTCATTTTTTTCAGTGGCCACGGGCGGGCGCTGGTGGGACGAGAGCGAGGACCTTCAGGACCTCTGGGCCACGGCCTCGACCTTCATCGTCCTCTTCATCCTCAGCCTCTTCTACGGCGCCACCGTCACCCTCATCAAGGTACCCAAAACCCCCCCTTTTCACCCCAAAAAAATCCCCTCCCAAAATCTCCTTTTTTTCCCTTTTTTTGGGCGAAAAATGGGATTTTTTTGCCCCAAAATTGACTTTTTTCACCTGATTTTTAGCTTAAAAATTTGGATTTTTACTCCTTTTTTTTCCCCAAAATTCAGGTTTTTTCCCCCCAAAAAATCCCAATTTTCCCACAATTTTCCCATTTTTTACCCCCAAAAATTGTAATTTCCCCCTGATTTTCAGCCCAAAAATCCCCATTTTTGCCCCAAAATCTCTCCCAATTGGCACAAAAATCCGGATTTTTCCTCCTTTTTTTTCCCTCTTTTTTTCCTCACTGTTTTTGCCCAAAATTCAGGTTTTTCCCCCCCCAAAAATCCCAATTTTTCCCCCAATTTTCCCTGGTTTTCCCCCCCAAAAATTGTCATTTTTTCCCCTGATTTCTACCCCCAAAATCCCCATTTTTGCCCCCAAAACTCTCCCAACTCACCCAAAAATCTGGATTTTCCCTCCTTTTTTTTCCTCACTGTTTTTGTCCAAAATTCAGGTTTTTCCCCCCAAAAAAATCCCAATTTCCCCCCAATTTTCCCCCCAAAATTGTCAATTTATCCCTGATTTCTGCCCCAAAAATCCCAATTTTTTCCCCCAAAAAATCCCAATTTTCCCCCTAAAAATCCCAATTTTCTCTCATTTTCCCTCAAAATTCCTTCCCAAAATTCCAATTTTCCCTCCAAAAAATCCCAATTTTCCCCCCAAAAATCCCAATTTTCCCTCCAAACCCCCAAATTTTCCCCAAAAAATCCCAATTTTCCCCCTTAAAATCCCAATTTTCCCCCTTAAAAATCCCAATTTTCCCATTTTCTACCCCAAAACCCCCAAATTTTCCCCAAAAATCCCAATTTTTCCCAAAAATCCCAATTTTCCCCCCTAAAATCCCAATTTTCCTCCCCAAAAACCCCAATTTTCCCATTTTTCCCCCCAAACCCCCAATTTTCCCCCCAAAAATCCCATTTTCTCCCAAAATCCCAATTTTCCCCAAAACCTCAAATTTTCCCCCTAAAATCCCAATTTTCCCATTTTCTACCCCAAAAATCCCAATTTTCCCCTAAAAATCCCAATTTTCCCCCTTAAAAATCCCAATTTTCCCATTTTCTACCCCAAAACCCCCAATTTTCCCCAAAACCCCCAATTTTTCCCAAAAATCCCAATTTTCCCCCAAAAATCCCAATTTTTCTCCCAAAAAATCACAATTTTCCCATTTTCTACCCCAAAATCCCAATTTTTTTCCCCAAAAAATCCCAATTTCCCCCTAAAACCCCCAATTTTCCCCCCAAAACTCCCAATTTTTCCCCCAAAAATCCCAATTTTCCCCAAAAAATCCCCCAATTTCCCCCCTAACAAAACCCTCCATTAACTCTTTTTTTTCCCAAATTCCAGGTAAAATGACCCAAAAAATTCCGGCTCTTCCTCCCCCCCCTCCCTCTGGAATTTTCCCCAGGAATTTTCCCCTCCCCCCTCTTTGTAAATAAACCAAAAATAAAGATTTTTGTACCTTTTTTTTACCGATTTCTGCCTTTTTTGCCTCAATTTGGGGGGGTTGGGAGGGCGGGGGGGTCCAAAATGGGTCAAAACTCACCAAAAATGGTTCAAAATTCACATTTTTTACCCCAAAATCACCGTTTTTTGATGATTTTACCCCAAAAATCCACGATTTTTACCCCAAAATTCCCATTTTTTACCCCAAAATCAACATTTTTAACCCCCAAATCCCAATTTTTACCCCAAAATTCCCATTTTTACCCCAAAATCCCCATTTTTTACCCCAAAATCTCCATTTTTTACCCCCAAATCCCAATTTTTGGATGATTTTACCCCAAAAATCCACGATTTTTACCCAAAAATCCCCATTTTTTACCCCAAAATCACCAATTTTTTATGATTTTACCAAAAAAAATCCATGATTTTTACCCCAAATCCCCATTTTTTACCCCAAAATCACCATTTTTTACCCCAAAATCACCATTTTTAGATGATTTTACCCCAAAAATCCACGATTTTTACCCAAAAATCCCCATTTTTTACCCCAAAATCCCCATTTTTTACCCCAAAATCCCCATTTTTGGATGATTTTACCCACAAAAATTCACAATTTTTACCCCCAAATCCCAATTTTTTAACCCCAAAATCCCCATTTTTTACCCCAAAATCCCCATTTTTTACCCCAAAATCCCCATTTTTTACCCCCAAATCCCCATTTTTGGATAATTTTACCCCCAAAATCAACATTTTTTACCCCCAAATCCCCATTTTTTACCCCAAAATCTCCTTTTTTAAGCCCAAAATCACCATTTTTAATGATTTTACCCCAAAAAATCAACGACTTTTACCCCAAAATCAACATTTTGTGGTGGATTTTTGCCCCAAAATCCCATTTTTGGTGTAAAAAAATGATATTTTGAGTCATTTTTTCCCTAAAAATCGACATTTTAGGGTAATTTTTACCCAAAAATTGACATTTTTGATCATTTTGACCCTAAAAATTGACATTTTCAGTCATTTTTATCTCAAACTTTGACTTTTTTTGGGTCATTTTTGCCCCAAAATCGACATTTTTTGCTCTTTTTCCCCTCATTTTAACTCCTTTTTTGCGTCAAAATTGACATTTTTGGGGTCATTTTTACCCTAAAATCGACATTTTTTGCCCTTTTTTCCCCTCAAATTTTGATATTTTGACTCCTTTTTTGCCTCAAAATTGACATTTTGGGGTCATTTTTGTCAAAAAATCACCATTTTTGGCTCATTTTTAATCAAAAATCACCATTTTTGGCTCATTTTAACCCAAAAATCACCGTTTTTGGGTCATTTTTAATCAAAAATCGCCATTTTTTGTCCTTTTTTGCCTCAAAATTGACATTTTTTGGGTCATTTTTACCTCAAAAATCAACATTTTGGGTCATTTTTGCCCAAAAATCGACATTTTCAGTCCTTTTTTGCCTCAAAATCGCCATTTTTGGGTCATTTTTAATCAAAAATCACCATTTTTGGGTCATTTTTAATCAAAAATCGCCATTTTTGGGTCATTTTGAATCAAAAATCACCATTTTTGGGTCATTTTTAACCCAAAATCTCCATTTTTGGGTGTTTTTTCAGCCCATTTTTTCTCACGGGAAGATTTTTGGGGTGAAAAGCGGCGGTTTTGGGGTTTTTGGGTCAAAACAATCCCAAAATGAGTCATTTCCTTCCAAAACACCCCAAAAAAAAGAGAAACGAAACCAAAATGGACCCAAAATCGGAATTTTTGAGGTTAAAAAAGAGGAAGTTTTTTTGGGGGGAAGAAAAACAAATTTTGGGGTGGTTTTGGTGGGTTTTGATGTGTTCAAAAATTGATGTTTTTGGGTTGAAAAATTCATTTTTTGGGGTGTTTTTGTCCCTCTAAAAAATTGAATTTTTAGGGGGAATTTTGATTTAAAAAATCCATTTTTTGGGTCATTTTAATCCATTTTTTGGGGTCATTTTTAATCCATTTTTTGAGGTAATTTTTGCTCAAAAAAATCAATTTTTGGGTCATTTTTGCCCCTCTAAAAAACTGAATTTTTAGGGGGAATTTTGGTTCAAAAAATCCAATTTTTGGGTCATTTCAATCCATTTTTTGGGGTTATTTTTGCTCCAAAAAAATCAATTTTTGGGTCATTTTTGCCCTCCTAAAAAAATGAATTTTTAGGGGGAATTTTGATTAAAAAATCCATTTTTTGGGTCATTTTAATCCATTTTTTTGGGTAAATTTTTCTCCAAAAAATCAATTTTTGGGTCATTTTTGCCCCTCTAAAAAAATGAATTTTTAGGGGGAATCTTAGTTCAAAAAATTCCATTTTTTGGGGTCATTTAAATCCATTTTTTTGAGTAATTTTTACTAAAAAAATCCATTTTTTGGGGTCATTTTTACTCCAAAAAATCCATTTTTGGGTCATTTTTACCCCTCTAAAAAAATGAATTTTTAGGGGGAATTTTTACTTTTATATTTAAATAATCATAATTAAAAATAATAATAAAAATAAAATAATAATAATAATTTAAAAATAATAATTAAAAAACACTTCAAAAACGTTGGTTTATTTCTTACTTATTTTATTATTTAATTAATAATAATTATTAATTATTAACATTATTTGTCACTGTTTAATTTTAATTATCTGCATTTAATTATAGAAATAGATCATTTATTATCTATTTTATAGTAATTATTAATATATTATTACCAATATATCACAAATATAATATTTCTATACAATTATTTCTAGTATAATTATTATTATTACCCAAGAAATATTGATTTTAATTAATTAATTTTTATTCATTTTTTCCATTTAAGGTTTGCTCATTTTCTTTTGGAATTGAAATTAAAATTTTTCCTAATTTGCATAAATTTGCATAAATTTACATAAATTCAACTAAATCGCTATCAAACCACGTAAACTGTGTAGATTTACCCAAATTTTACTGAATTTTACAAATTTTACTGAATAGAAACGGACACAAATTGATCCCAAATTTACATAATAGATCCTAATTTTGCATAAATTTACATAAATACATCTCAATCTCTGTAAAACGCAATGGAATCACGTAAACTGTGTAGATTCACCCAAATTTCACAGAATCGACCAGATATGGACACAAAGTGATCCCAAATTTTTGTAAATTGAATCTAATCTGCATAAATTTGCATAATTATGCATAAGTTCACCTAAATCTCCATGAAATTGACCTAAATTTTCCTAAATCAATGAAAAATGGGCAATGAGAAATTGATCCCAAATTCTTGTAAATTGCTCCTAATTTGCATAAATCTGCATTAATCTGCATTAATTTGCATAAATTTGCATTAATTTGCATTAATTTGCATTAATTTGCATTAATTTGCATAAATTTGCATTAATTTGCATCGAACCCAGTAAAACACTATCGAGTCCTATAAACTGTGTAGATTTACCCAAATTTTACCAAATCAACAAGAAATGGACACAAAATGATCCCAAATTCTTGTAAATTGTTCCTAATTTGCATAAATTCACGTAAATTAGCGTAAATTAGCGTAAATTAGCGTAAATTATGGTAAATTCTGGTAGATTAGGGTTTCTTGGGCGCCACTTTGAGGAGGGTGACGCCGGCTCCGTAGCAGAGGCTGAGGAGGAAGAGGAGGCCGAAGGTCAAGGTGGGCCAAAGGTCGACCCCGCCCTCGTCCGGCCCTTCCGGTGACGTCACCAAAACGCAACCGACGGAGCCTGGGGGGGAGGGGGGGGAGAAAAAAAACGGGGCATTTTCAGTCAAAATGGTCATTTTTAGCCATTTACCCATTTTTTCCCACTTTTTGCCCGTTTTCACCTGGTTTTTGCTCGTTTTTCACTCAGTTTTCCCCATTTTTCCCCATTTTTTTATCCATTTTTGCCCCTTTTTTACCCCAATTTTGCCAATTTTTCACCCATTTTTTACCCCATTTTTGACCCATTTTTCACCCTTTTTTACCCCCATTTTTCACCCTTTTTTACCCCATTTTTGACCCATCTTTTCCCCATTTTTTACTCATTTCTGACTCATTTTTACCCCATTTTTGACCCATTTTTCTCTCATTTTAGACCCCATTTTTCACCCATTTTATCCCCATTTTTGACCCATTTTTAAAATCCCTTTTTTACCCATTTTTCTCTATTTTTTACCCATTTTTCACCCTTTTTTTTGACCCATTTTTTTCCTTTTTTTGACCCATTTTTTTCTCATTTTCCCCCCATTTTCCCCCATTTTATCCTCAATTTTTGACCCATTTTTCACCCTTTTTTACCCCATTTTTGACCCATTTTTTCTCATTTTTCCCCATTTTTCACCCATTTTTCCCCATTTCCCACCATTTTCCCCATTTTTCCCCCCATTTTTCACCCATTTTATCCCCAATTTTTGACCCATTTTTTCCTCATTTTCTCCCCACTTTTTTACTCATTTCTGACTCATTTTTACCCCATTTTTGACCCATTTTTTCTCATTTTTGCCCATTTTTCACCCATTTTCCCCCCATTTTTCCCACCATTTCCCCCCATTTTTTCCACCATTTTTGACCCATTTTCCCCCCATTTTTCTCTCATTTTTGACCCATTTTTCTCTAATTTTTTGCCCATTTTTCACCCATTTTTCACATATTTTTACCTATTTTTACCCATTTTCCCCCATTTTTCCCCAATTTTTGACCCATTTTTCACCCTTTTTTCACCCTTTTTTTACCCCATTTTTGACCCATTTCTGACTCATTTTTACCCCATTTTTACCCATTTTTCACCCATTTTTTACCCATTTTTTCTCATTTTTTACCCATTTTTCATCCATTTTTCCCCATTTTCACCCATATTTTTCCCCATTTTTCACCCATTTTCCCCCATTTTATCCCCAATTTTTGACCCATTTTTCACCCTTTTTTTACCCCATTTTTACCCCATTTTTGCCCATTTCCCCCCATTTTTTGCCCATTTTTCATCCATTTTTTTCCATTTTCCCCCATTTTTTTACATCATTTTTTACCCATTTTTTCTCATTTTTCACCCATTTCCCCCCCATTTTCCCCCATTTTTTCCACCATTTTTGACCCATTTTTACCCCATTTGGACCAATTTTTTTCTCATTTTTTTGCCCATTTTTCGTCCCATTTCCCCCCCCATTTTTCCCCCATTTTTCACCCATTTTTCCCCCATTTCCACCCATTTTTCACCCATTTTATCCCCATTTTTGACCATTTTTTTCTCATTTTTCCCCATTTTCACCCATTTTTCACCCATTTTAAACCCCATTTTCCCCCCATTTTCTCCCCATTTTTGACCCATTTTTTCTCATTTTTACCCATTTTTCACCCATTTTATCCCCATTTTTTCCTCATTTTCATTCATTTTTTCCCCTTTTTTCACCATTTTTAACCCATTTTTGTCCAATTTTTTATCCTCATTTTTTGCCCATTTTTTCCCCATTTTTGATGCATTTTCCTCTCATTTTTACCTCATTTTTTTCACCCATTTTTTCCCCATTCCCCCCCCATTTTTCACCCATTTTTCCCCATTTTTGACCCACTTTTTCCTCATTTTTTTACCCATTTTTCACCCATTTTAAACCCCATTTCCCCCCATTTTTTTCCCCATTTTTGACTCATTTTTTTCTCATTTCCCCCATTTTCCACCCACTTTTCCCCCATTTTTCCCAATTTCCCCCCATTTTCCCCCTATTTTTCACCCCTATTTTCCCCATTTCCCTCATTTTCCTCCCCATTTTCTCCCATTTTCCCCATTTTTCACCCATTTTTCCCCGTTCTGACCAAAAATAACTCAACCCCTCCCCCCCATCCAATTTTTAGGGTAAAAATAAACGACGAGACTTCGACTTTTGGCTTTTCCAAGGGTTTTAATTCCAACTCAACATCGACATCAAATCGACATCAAATCGACGTCAAATCAAGATTAAATCGACATCAAATCAACATCAAATCGACATCAAATCAACTTCAAATTGACATCAAATCAACATCAAATCAACTTCAAATTGACATCAAATCAGCATCAAATCGACATCAAATCAACATCAAATCAATGTCAAATCAACATCAAATCAAGATTAAATCAAGGTCAAATCGACATCAAATCGACGTCAAATCAACATCAGATTGACATGAAATCAACATCAACATCAAATTGATATATCAAATCAACATTAAATCAACATCAAATCAACATCAAATCAACATCGAATCAAGGTCAAATCAACATCAACTCAACATCAACTTGATATCAAATCAACATCAAATCAACATCCAATCAACCCTAAATCAACATCAACTCAACATCAACTTGATATCAAATCAACATTAAATCGACATCAAATCAACCCTAAATCAACATCAACTTGATGTCAATTCAATGTCAACTCAACATCAAATCAACATTAAATCAACATCGAATCAAAGTCAAATCAACATCAAATCGACATCCAATCAACCCTAAATCAACATCAACTTGATGTCAATTGAATGTCAACTCAACATTAACTTTTGATATCAAATCAACATTAAATCAACATCAAATCAACCCTAAATCAACTCAACGTCAACTCAACATTGATTAAACATCAACTCGACATCAACTCAATGTCAACTCAACGTCAACTCCACATGAAATCGACGTGAAATTGACATCAAATCGACACCAAATCAACATCAACTCAACATCAACTCAATGTCAAATCAACCCTAAATCAGCTCAACATCAACTCAAGGTCAACTCAAGGTTGATTAAACATCAACTCGACCTCAACTCGATGTCAACTCAACGTCAACTCCACATGAAATCGACGTGAAATTGACATCAAATCGACACCAAATCAACATCAAATCAACATCAAATCAATGTCAAATCAACCCTAAATCAGCTCAACGTCAACTCAAGGTTGATTAAACATCAACTTGACATCAACTCAAA